>NW_025776818.1:0-122502 GCF_021130785.1 Homalodisca vitripennis | reverse complement strand
TTTTAAAATTTCAAAGACTAGGGGCGTGGAAAATCCAACACCAGGAGTTTCTATAGCGAAGACCAGGATCGAGAACAAAGATTTATGGACGACTTACTTAATTATATACAAATCAAAGTTTTTCTCTAAATATTCTTTTTAAACAAAACTATATACATTCTAGTCTTGCGATAATCAATTAAAGAAAAAAACAGTGAATCAATTCCTATGTTATTTATAAACGCATTTTCAGTTAAGAGGATTTTTAATTTTAAGGACTTTTGCAATAAATTTATATTTTCTTGTGTATTGATACTTATGTTTGATTAACATTTATTTATGTTTTTATGCTTAAGCAGAAACAACTTGTTATTTATGGTTTTTTAAATCTCTAGGGTTACTATAAATGTACAGAAATAAATCAGTCTACAATTACATATTTTACCCAATCCAAATGTCCAAGTCCAAGTCGCTGTGACTGTGGGGGGGGTGATCCCCCACATCTTTCAAGGCCCTCTGCCGGTTAGGCTTTTGGCCTTATGTGTCGAGGGTCAAAGCCCTAGTAGCCTTCGCTACCTGTCAGTGGGGTGAAGTGTCGTGGTGCAAGTCGAAGTTGTAGTTGATGTCATAAGTCATCCATGGGAAGACGCAGTTGGGGGACCCTCCTCGGGAAGCTCACAGTTGTAATCCCACGGTGAGGACATCTTCATGCTTCCTCAAGGCTCGATGTCAGGCTTTCTCCACGAAGCTCGTGATGGTAGGGACGTTGGACGAAGCCCTTACAACGGTGTTTCCTCACGAACCAGGGCGACCCAGTGGCCCGCCGGAGACACACGCTCTGGACAGCGAGCAACTGCCTCCTTGCGGTGGAGATAGCTGCGGAGCAGCCCGGAAAATCCTGCCAGGCAATGGAGACGATGACAGCTTGAAGAGCAGTCCCTCGTGCCACACCTTGTCGAAGGCTTTGCTCACGTCCTATCAGGACCGAAGTGGAGTGGTGCTTCCTTCCTACAGCTCCGGTGATGTTGTTAAGGACTCTGCGAAGCTGAAGGGTTGGTGGAGTGGCCGGTGCGGAAAGCCGAATTGTTCTGTCCTGATAGAATTCCTCAGGGAATCTCGCCAAGACGGTCTTCTTCAGAATCTTGGAGAGCAACAGGCAGGAGGGAGATCCGGCCTGTGGTTCTCCGGGAAGAGAGGGTCCTTGCCCGGGCTTGGGTATCATGATCACCTTGGCAATCCTTCCAGGTGGTCGGGAAGTGAGCCAGGCGTAGGCATGAGTTGAAGATGCAGGTGATCGTGACGATCACCCAAGCCGGCAGGTTCTTCAATGCTGGAGTTCCTAAGGAGTCCGGGCCAGGGGCCTTCTTCGGGCGAAGGCGGCGAATGTCAATCCAGGATGTTTTATGGTCCATTCTCACATAATTTATAAGAAGTGAAAAGGGTACTATGAGAATTATTTTCTTCCAATGTGTCTTAGAGACATTTTTCAGGCATTATATTGTAGTGTAAATATTTAAAAAAATAATTGAAAACTAGTGAATTTTAGCTGACCTCGGATTAAAACTCATTACGTAATGCGTTAATTTGTTTAAAACTCAATCATTTCTAAAAAACGTTGTTGTACAGATTGAAGGAGGAATTATAGTCTCCATCTTTTACTTTATTCAATTAGTTGATGAGATTACCACCAAAGCTTTCTTTTACTTTACAAGAGATTATAACTTGCCGATTGTGATGATACAGTTATAGAAACAACTCCTTAGATTCCTTTCTCACCTTTACATGGTTTACTTACACTATTAATAATAATTTTACTCTTAAAAAAATCAAAAATGCTATAATTTGAAAATAATACCAACTCCGAGTTGTAATGGACATTTTCCACTACAATTGTTTATCGGAATATAATTTTCATCACACACATTGACAGGAATGCCAACCTACTGCAAAATCAGGTAGGAACAATGAAAATGTTTGTTCAGAAGTCACAAGCTATCTAACTTGTGGTCCAGATACCGGGACTAGGGTAACTGAGGCACTGGTTGTCACATTCACATATTAAATTAAAATAATAAATGCTATTAAAGATTGCTATGCAGTATTTCGGGTGTTGGTTATTCAGCCCATGACGTGGTTATACTATAAACATTATTACTTAAAGAGATTTTTGAAATAAAAAATGTAAATTGTAAACTAAATTTTTGAAAAATCTCAATCATTCCAATTGGAAACTGAGATGGATAAGTTTTTTTCAATAAGTACATAAAATAATCAATATTGAATAAATAATATAGTCATCACTCTACTTTACAATTATATCAGAAAATGGTTCCTCACTAACTGGAACATTGTAATGGTGAATGTTATTGAGAAACGTAAAGACTCGATAACCATGCAGATAAATTTAACTCGAATGGTGGCTTTAAATGTATATTAGCTGTAAGTTCAAATTTAAGTTTTGAATTTTTTAGAATAGTTATCGGAATACTAGCTCCTTAGAACTTTATAAAAATATCAGAAAATATTTGCGATAATTTTTTCTTAAAACTACTTAAGTCCTTAGCTCGTTTGCCCGTAAGTAGGAAAATGATATCCGTTTAATAGGTGATGTCCGTTTTAGTTCAAATTAACACTTATCACAAAAACCCTATTTTTGAGTTTACACTCTTCATTCCATAATTATCTTTTAAATTAAATTATAATGATAATAGGTATACGTCAGGAAAGACATAAACATGAAGTATTAAACTTTGACAACCATTGACTTGTACTGAGAAGTGCGATAACTTTGGTACCTATAATGTTCAGAGCTCTGCATCCTTTTATTGTAACTTTATATCCGCTTATGTTAGTTCTGTTATACTTTTAAAAATTAAGTAAATCACTGAGCTTTAGCGAAAATTCATTACTTGTGCGGCTTGAAATATTTTAATTTTGTCTGTCTGTCAGTCCGCACGATATCCCAAAAACGAAACTGACTTTAGATTTCAATATTTGCATGAAGGTTAATTTATATTTGAGGAACACTGTGTTTTATATTAGTAAATGTTAACCGATTGGATTTGGAAGAGCTGCAGCTAATATTTTTGCAAAGTCCTTAAAGTTAACCATGATGGAAACGAGAAAATATTGAAAAAAAATTAACAAACTCATTACTATGATGTAAGGTTTTACAAGTAATATTTGCATTAGTAGAATAAAAATAAATTATAATATATTGCAGCCAATTTTAAACGTTAGTGACAATATTTTAACTAGTAAAAAATCTTTAAAAACATTCCTACATATAGAAGAATGAGTTATATATGATAGTGCATGTCCAATCTCGGAATAAGGCTGAGCGTCATAAAACTGTCTCGTTATTATTGTAATTTTAAACAATACATATTTTCGCAACTCTATTACTCGTTACTAATAAACTAATAAACTTTTCTGTCTCGAACTTTGTAGCTGAACATCTTGCTGCCAAGCAACACCTCGCGTGCCTTTTGGGCTGTTTTAAAATATTTCTGTACCCGGAACGTATATGTAATATCAGTCTAACGTTCTCATAAAAAAATATGGAATGACGTTATGAATTTTGGGTCTGGTTTCCACAGTTCATACTAACTTTTAATTGTTTAAGAAACCCATTTTCTTACCTTTGCCTCACAGCTAACTTTCCTCCGGTATTCTGTAGTGTGGTAAAATATTAACAGTGAGTTCTAAATAGTGTATATAACTGCATAGTAGTGTATATTAATAATAAAAACACCTGAGTAGGTTATTTTTAAGTGTTTAAATGTAATAATTCTTATAACTGTGAACAGTTAGCAAAAAAAACATTATTTTAACACATATTGTTTTGTATTTCCCTTTGTACACAAAAAAAAAATCTGTCAATACAGTTATTCCGTACTGGGCGCCATTGCTATTTTCAAATAATTAAAACTTTTCGCTTGAACTACATTATAATTTATTTTTATGATAAGAACTTTACATTATATAGCAATATTAAAAACATATAGCAATAATAACTATAGCATATTAATGCAAAGGTGCACTGGCATATCTATTGGGCTTATGCTGACAAATTACCAGAATGTTGTAGTAGACGGCTTTCTAACGTAGCTGAGTAATTCTGTCTCAACTTATCAACTCAATGGCCAGAGTTCGAGTTCTGGTTTTTGCACGCTGTTTTCGCATAGTAAACAATAACGACTACATACATAAAAACCTTCTTCGTTATTATTTGAATTTAAATAACTGTCTCGATATAATCTAAAAATCGCTGCAGAATTTTTCTTTTTGTTGAATTTGTTTAATATCTTTCCATTTCAGGAATTATAACTGTTCATATACTTGAACTTTTAGGTATCAAAATATTTAATACCTAAGCTTTACAAAAACTCAAATAACTGTAATTGAATATGTGTGTTACCACGTCTCTCTCATACTGTAAATGGAATCTTATAAACAAATTCTGAAAGTGCGATCAGTTTCAAGCATTTATATTTAGAGAGCCTAAAATAAATTGTGTTCCTATGATCTCGTTTTTCCAAGAAAATTTTGTTTAGTTTCTCTGAAGATGTGTACTCATTCCTCTGAAAAAAATTATGAAGATTTCATGTAATGTGTCTGCTAGCTATAACACGGAATATTTATTTATACATTTAATTTCCCCAAAGGGTTCAATTCTGGTTGGTTTCTGCCTTCCGGTTGAACCCACACTAGGTACAGCAAAAACCGATGTCACAAATCTGTGCAACCTTATGGATATCCAGGAGAGGTACATCACTAACTTCAAATGTCGAGATTCTGCAAGGGTAATTCGATAGGTCTGGTCTAGTGCGGGAGATGTATATTTTGCAGTGACCGTGACGTGCACGGATATAAGTCAAGAGGCAGAGACAACTACCGTTCTGGAAAACATAGAACGGTGGTTTATGAACACTTGCCTTCGCAAGCAGGTCATCGACAGATCAACAGATTGCCAGCTTCCATTAAAAATGCACCAACGCCTAAGCCGTTAAAAACCCGTCTTAAACGCTTTTTAGCGTTAATGGCATTTTTATAATGTCGGCGAGTTTTTGGCATGTAACTGGAAGACTACCCATTTTGAAAATAGACTCTGGCGTTGAAAAATGGTGAAAATTGGCGAGTGACTGGAATTAATGAATGCAAAATATTTATGTATGAATGTGACACTTGGTACGTTTGCAAACTTTTAGACTAAATGGCTGAATTTTACTATATAATATATATTGTTTACGGTAATAAAAGGTTTGAATTGAATTGAATTGGATTGTCTGGGTCGAGAATAGACCCTTGAGCCAAACCGGCAGTGATCTCTTTCGTTATCCTTCCGTCTTTGGTGTCATACAACAGCCGACCGTTATTCAGGTAGTCCTGCACAATGACCAGGAGATAGTCGGACTCTAGCATGTCCTCCCACCGAGCAGAGTTAAACCCGTTCTTTACGTCAAGGCATCCGTCGGCATAACAGCACAATCGGCCGAGCCTGGTGAAAAGCTGTTTCGGCCTGCTGGACGGCACTGACCACCTCTGTAGTGGCGTTTAGAGTTGAGTGTCGCTTTCGAAAGCTGTGTTGCCAGGGAGAGAGATCTCCGCCGGCTTCGATGGAAGACTGCAATTTGGGTTTCAGCAAACATTCATAGAGCTCTACCGCCGCGGTGTCAAGCATACAAAGTGGCCTGTATGCCGACGGGGAGTTCGGGTCACCTTTGCCTTTGCTGATCAGTCCCAACCTAGTAAACCTTTCAGTGCGCCAGGAACACACCCGCTACCAAACGTTCATTAAACATATTCAGCAGCAAGAGTGGATAACTCGCCGCCACAACCTTCAGAACCTCAGCTGGAATGCCATCATGTCCTAGAGCCTTCTTGTTGCGCATGGTAGACACCGCTGCTACAAGTTCCTGCTCAGTAAAAATGGGAACATCTGCAATCGTCCCTCGCTACTCTCTCTCTCCTCCCACCTTACAGGGTGACTTGAGAAGAGAAGCTTTCACTATCGCTGAAATCGTGGTCGGCCTTGTCCCTCTATTCACGACTTCCAAATCGAGTCTCGAGACCATCTCCAAAATATGTATTCCCTCACGTTAGTCACGGGGATACCCCATTCGGCCGCACGGGCGTTGAAGTCACGAGCCACTATAACACGGCCCAGGGACGATTCGGAGACTGTCTTCCAGCGCTTCCAACCTTTCCATAATTATACTCTCGCGCGGAGTAATTTAGAAAGAGGTACACACTGTAAATGTTAAGGCTTATCAACTTAATCCAGGCATAAACTGTCAATACAACCATGAATCACGGTGTATGTTAGTTGAAAATGGTTAAAATGCCTTAATAAATTGAGTTTGGATGTGTAAAATCAATAAATATAGCTAACAAACCTACATGATGTAATATCTTAACTATATTGCCCTAATTTAACATTAAATTATTATAGGCCTACTCATTTATAGGTTTTCAAGCTTTCAAGCCTTTCATTGCAAGTATTTGATATTAAAGCTATGTACATTCTCTCACAATGTGCCTTTGTTACCTGAGACTCTGACATAATAAGTAAGTAATAAGCCCTCCGATGTCTCAGTTTTACTTTGAGGTATATTCATCCAGAAATCTTCTAAAAAGTTCGCATTTTAACACAAGCATACATTTTTTATATGGTTAGTGATGCATTTTTTACGTGATTAGTTATATTATTTTTTTATAAATTTAAAAGCACATTAATGTAGACTAATTATTAGCAAGAGTATGAAATTTCATGTCGAATATTATCCCTAGATAATAATGTATAAATATAAATTTAGCACATAACTTGAAGCAGGGAAAAAAAACATATTATAACTTATGTTATTGTGTTTTTTAATCAAACGTTTGTCTCCTTAGAATGGGTGTATTTTTGTAACAAGAAATGGTTTAAATGTTAGTAGCAGTCGTGATGTCGCAAAGATAAGAAAAGCATATGAGAAATGTGCAAAAGGATACATAACATATTATTTAATATCCATGGAAACAACGTAGGTATATAATTTTATATTTTAGTTAATAATTTGAAAGTGAAATGTCGCACCGTGTTTAATCTTCGTCCAACTCACAACTAGTCGCGGAAGTAGAGCCAGGAACAGTATTTGATGGCCAGGACCAGGACAGGACTTACATGAATGAGGTACTTTCATTATAGTTTATGATCTCAATATCACTATTTACCTAAAACAGTTTAGGTCTTACTTTTAACGAATATTTATCACATCATATAGTACCAGAAAAATTAACATACTATACAGATTTTTTTTCTTGCGTTTATATTATAGTTGAAACATTCTAAGGTACGTTTTGTATAGAACTGCTAATTTGTGTTTTGCACTTTATTTCATCCTCTCTGTACACAAAACATATGGTAGGAATATGTGTACCATCATTTCTGATCTGAAATCAGGTAGTTATACCTGAAATAATTTTTTAATTAGTCATGTGTAGTATCAAAAGTTTAACGAAATACATGTTATTAAATTATAAATTAATATGAGTACCTACCATATAAACATTTGAATAACACCTCTATATAAAAGATCTGTTCCGTTATTAGATTATGGTTGTATTTGTCAATATATTACTGTAAGACTTATTAGCCTGAAATCTTTATCGATATGACCGTTTATGGTATTGCTAATTTGTCTATTTACAAAAACACTTGGATTTTTCTGATTGTTGCTTTTACGTACCTAATTTACGTAGTATACAAAACAGTGCACTTTTGAACTTCTCTCAAAATTGTTACAGGCCATATTACACGAATAAAATTATATTAAAAATTTACTCGGAATATTTAAAGTTTATTCATAAAAAAATCTCCTGTATAGGTGAATTAATTGTTGGAAATACGTTATATATTATGAATAATTAATTGTTAAATTAAAATTCATTCCACGTTTAGAACATTCATAAATATTGAAATATATTTAATGAATAAGATTTCATTGAACATGAAATGTTAACATGTACTTTATGTTAGTAATAGTCATGACGTAAACAAGCAAGTAAAGGCAAAAACCGAAACCAGTGTACGTACTATTCATAATTTTTATCCATGGAAACAACAAAGGACATGTATCATAGAGCTTTAGATAAATACAGATCGTTAAACGGTAGGTTCCAAAAACGCGACCAGAACAAGTCCAATGGCCAAAAGCTTGATAAGAGCCAGGACTGTTCAGTTTAATGTTCAAAGACGTTAGGGCGTGGAAAATCTACACCAGGAGTTCTATAGCGAAGACCAGGATCGAGACAAAGATTTATGGGACGACTTACTTAATTATATACAAATCAAAGATTTTCTCTAAATATTCTTTTTAAAACAAAACTATATACATTCTAGTCTTGCGATAATCAATTAAAGAAAAAAAACAATGAAACAATTCCTATGTTATTATAACGCATTTTCAGTTAAGAGGATTTTAATTTTAAGGACTTTTGCAATAAATTTATTTTCTTGTGTATTGATACTTATGTTGATTAACATTTATTTATGTTTTATGCTTAAGCAGAAACAACTTGTTATTTATGGTTTTAAATCTCTAGGGTACTATAAATGTACAGAAAGAATCAGTCTACAATTACATATTTTACCAATCCAAATGTCCAAGTCCAAGTCGCTGTGACTGTGGGGGGGTGGATCCCCCACATCTTTCAAGGCCTCTGCCGGTTAGGCTTTTGCCTTATGTGTCGAGGGTCAAAGCCCTAGTAGCTTTCGCTACCTGTCAGTGGGGTGAAGTGTCGTGGTGCAGTCGAAGTTGTAGTTGATGTCATAAGTCATCCATGGGAAGACGCAGTTGGGGGACCTCCTCGGGAAGCTCACAGATGTAATCCCACGGTGAGGACTCTTCAGCTTCCTCAAGGCTCGATGTCAGGCTTTCTCCACGAAGCTCGTGATGGTAGGGACGTTGGACGAAGCCCTTACAACGGTGTTCCTCACGAACCAGGGCGACCCAGTGGCCCGCCGGAGACACACGCTCTGGACAGCGAGCAACTGCCTCCTTGCGGTGGAGATAGCTGCGGAGCAGCCGGAAAATCCTGCCAGGCAATGGAGACGATGACAGCTTGAAGAGCAGTCCCTCGTGCCACACCTTGTCGAAGGCTTTGCTCACGTCTATCAGGACCGAAGTGGAGTGGTGCTTCCTTCCTACAGCTCCGGTGATGTTGTTAAGGACTCTGCGAAGCTGAAGGGTGGTGGAGTGGCCGGTGCGGAAGCCGAATTGTTCTGTCCTGATAGAATTCCTCAGGGAATCTCGCCAAGACGGTCTTCTTCAGAATCTTGGAGAGCACAGGCAGGAGGGAGATCGGCCTGTGGTTCTCCGGGAAGAGAGGGTCCTTGCCGGGCTTGGGTATCATGATCACCTTGGCATCCTTCCAGGTGGTCGGGAAGTGAGCCAGGCGTAGGCATGAGTTGAAGATGCAGGTGATCGTGACGATCACCCAAGCCGGCAGGTTCTTCAATGCTGGAGTTCCTAAGGAGTCCGGGCCAGGGGCCTTCTTCGGGCGAAGGCGGCGAATGTCAATCCAGATGTTTTATGGTCCATTCTCACATAATTTATAAGAAGTGAAAAGGGTACTATGAGAATTATTTTCTTCAATGTGTCTTAGAGACATTTTTCAGGCATTATATTGTAGTGTAAATATTTAAAAAAATAATTGAAAACTAGTGAATTTTAGCTGACCTCGGATTAAAACTCATTACGTAATGCGTTAATTTGTTTAAACTCAATCATTTCTAAAAACGTTGTTGTACAGATTGAAGGAGAATTATAGTCTCCATCTTTTACTTTATTCAATTAGTTGATGAGATTACCACCAAAGCTTTCTTTTACTTTACAAGAGATTATAACTTGCCGATTGTGATGATACAGTTATAGAAACAACTCCTTAGATTCCTTTCTCACCTTTACATGGTTTACTTACACTATTAATAATAATTTTACTCTTAAAAAAATCAAAAATGCTATATTTGAAAATAATACCAACTCCGAGTTGTAATGACATTTTCCACTACAATTGTTTATCGGAATATAATTTTTCATCACACATTGACAGGAATGCCAAACCTACTGCAAAATCAGGTAGGAACAATGAAAATGTTTGTTCAGAAGTCACAAGCTATCTAACTTGTGGTCCAGATACCGGGACTAGGGTAACTGAGGCACTGGTTGTCACATTCACATATTAAATTAAAATAATAAATGCTATTAAAGATTGCTATGCAGTATTTCTGGTGTTGGTTATTCAGCCCATGACGTGGTTATACTATAAACATTATTACTTAAAGAGATTTTTGAAATAAAAAATGTAAATTGTAAACTAAATTTTTGAAAAATCTCAATCATTTCCAATTGGAAAACTGAGATGGATAAGTTTTTTTCAATAAGTACATAAAATATTCAATATTGAATAAATAATATAGTCATCACTCTACTTTACAATTATATCAGAAATGGTTCCTCACTAACTGGAACATTGTAATGGTGAATGTTATTGAGAAACGTAAAGACTCGATAACCATGCAGATAAATTAACTCGAATGGTGGCTTTAAATGTATATTAGCTGTAAGTTCAAATTTAAGTTTTGAATTTTTTAGAATAGTTATCGGAATACTAGCTCCTTAGAACTTTATAAAAATATCAGAAAATATTTGCGATAATTTTTTCTTAAAACTACTTAAGTCCTTAGCTCGTTTGCCCGTAAGTAGGAAAATGATATCCGTTAATAGGTGATGTCCGTTTTAGTTCAAATTAACACTTATCACAAAAACCCTATTTTTGAGTTTACACTCTTCATTCCATAATTATCTTTTAAATTAATTTATAATGATAATAGGTATACGTCAGGAAAGACATAAACATGAAGTATTAAACTTTGACAACCATTGACTTGTACTGAGAAGTGCGATAACTTTGGTACCTATAATGTTCAGAGCTCTGCATCCTTTTATTGTAACTTTATATCCGCTTATGTTAGTTCTGTTATACTTTTAAAAATTAAGTAAATCACTGAGCTTTAGCGAAATTCATTACTTGTGCGGCTTGAAATATTTTAATTTTGTCTGTCTGTCAGTCCGCACGATATCCCAAAAACGAACTACTAACTTTAGATTTCAATATTTGCATGAAGGTTAATTTATATTTGAGAGGAACACTGTGTTTTATATTAGTAAATGTTAACCGATTGGATTTGGAAGAGCTGCAGCTAATATTTTTGCAAAGTCCTTAAAGTTAACCATGATGGAAACGAGAAAATATTGAAAAAAAATTAACAAACTCATTACTATGATGTAAGGTTTTACAAGTAATATTTGCATTAGTAGAATAAAAATAAATTATAATATATTGCAGCCAATTTTAAACGTTAGTGACAATATTTAACTAGTAAAAAATCTTTGAAAACATTCCTACATATAGAAGAATGAGTTATATATGATAGTGCATGTCCAATCTCGGAATAAGGCTGAGCGTCATAAAACTGTCTCGTTATTATTGTAATTTTAAAACAATACATATTTTCGCAACTCTATTACTCGTTACTAATAAACTAATAAACTTTTCTGTATCGAACTTTGTAGCTGAACATCTTGCTGCCAAGCAACACCTCGCGTGCCTTTTGGGCTGTTTAAAATATTTCTGTACCCGGAACGTATATGTAATATCAGTCTAACGTTCTCATAAAAAAATATGGAATGACGTTATGAATTTTGGGTCTGGTTTCCACAGTTCATTACTAACTTTTAATTGTTTAAGAAACCCATTTTCTTACCTTTGCCTCACAGCTAACTTTCCGGTATTCTGTAGTGTGGTAAATATTAACAGTGAGTTCTAAATAGTGTATATTAACTGCATAGTAGTGTATATTAATAATAAAAACACCTGAGTAGGTTATTTTTAAGTGTTTAAATGTAATAATTTCTTATAACTGTGAACAGGTTAGCAAAAAAACATTATTTTAACACATATTGTTTTGTATTTCCCTTTGTACACAAAAAAAAAAAATCTGTCAATACAGTTATTCCGTACTGGGCGCCATTGCTATTTTCAAATAATTAAACTTTTCGCTTGAACTACATTATAATTTATTTTTATGATAAGAACTTTACATTATATAGCAATATTAAAAACATATAGCAATAATAACTATAGCATATTAATGCAAAGGTGCACTGGCATATCTATTGGGCTTATGCTGACAAATTACCAGAATGTGTGTAGTAGACGGCTTCTAACGTAGCTGAGTAATTCTGTCTCAACTTATCAACTCAATGGCCAGAGTTCGAGTTCTGGTTTTTGCACGCTGTTTTCGCATAGTAACAATAACGACTACATACATAAAAACCTTCTTCGTTATTATTTGAATTTAAATAACTGTCTCAATATAATCTAAAAATCGCTGCAGAATTTTTCTTTTTGTTGAATTTGTTTAATATCTTTCCATTTCAGGAATTATAACTGTTCATATACTTGAACTTTTAGGTATCAAATATTTAATACCTAAGCTTTACAAAAACTCAAATAACTGTATTGAATATGTGTGTTACCACGTCTCTCTCATACTGTAAATGGAATCTTATAAACAAATTCTGAAAGTGAGATCAGTTTCAAGCATTTATATTTAGAGAGCCTAAAATAAATTGTGTTCCTATGATCTCGTTTTTCCAAGAAAATTTTGTTTAGTTTCTCTGAAGATGTGTACTCATTCCTCTGAAAAAAATTATGAAGATTTCATGTAATGTGTCTGCTAGCTATAACACGGAATATTTATTTATACATTTAATTTCCCCAAAGGGTTCAATTCTGGTTGGTTTCTGCCTTCCGGTTGAACCCACACTAGGTACAGCAAAAACCGATGTCACAAATCTGTGCAACCTTATGGATATCCAGGAGAGGTACATCACTAACTTCAAATGTCGAGATTCTGCAAGGGTAATTCGATAGGTCTGGTCTAGTGCGGGAGATGTATATTTTGCAGTGGCCGTGACGTGCACGGATATAAGTCAAGAGGCAGAGACAACTACCGTTCTGGAAAACATAGAACGGTGGTTTATGAACACTTGCCTTCGCAAGCAGGTCATCGACAGATTCAAACAGATTGCCAGCTTCCATTAAAAATGCACCAACGCCTAAGCCGTTAAAAACCCGTCTTAAACGCTTTTTAGCGTTAATGGCATTTTATAATGTCGGCGAGTTTTTGGCATGTAACTGGAAGACTACCCATTTTGAAAATAGACTCTGGCGTTGAAAATGGTGAAAATTGGCGAGTGACTGGAATTAATGAATGCAAAATATTTATGTATGAATGTGACACTATGGTACATTTGCAAACTTTTAGACTAAATGGCTGAATTTTTACTATATAATATATATTGTTTACGGTAATAAAAAGGTTTGAATTGAATTGAATTGAATTGTCTGGGTCGAGAATAGACCCTTGAGCCAAACCGGCAGTGATCTCTTTCGTTATCCTTCCGTCTTTGGTGTCTTACAACAGCCGACCGTTATTCAGGTAGTCCTGCACAATGACCAGGAGATAGTCGGACTCTAGCATGTCCTCCCACCGAGCAGAGTTAAACCCGTTCTTTACGTCAAGGCATCCGTCGGCATAACAGCACAATCGGCCGAGCCTGGTGAAAAGCTGTTTCGGCCTGCTGGACGGCACTGACCACCTCTGTAGTGGCGTTTAGAGTTGAGTGTCGCTTTCGAAAGCTGTGTTGCCAGGGAGAGAGATCTCCGCCGGCTTCGATGGAAGACTGCAATTTGGGTTTCAGCAAACTTTCATAGAGCTACCCCGCGGTGTCAAGCATACAAAGTGGCCTGTATGCCGACGGGGAGTTCGGGTCACCTTTGCCTTTGCTGATCAGTGCCAACCTAGCAACCTTTCAGTGCGACGGGAACACACCCGCTACCAAACGTTCATTAAACATATTCAGCAGCAAGAGTGGATAACTCGCCGCCACAACCTTCAGAACCTCAGCTGGAATGCCATCATGTCCTAGAGCCTTCTTGTTGCGCATGGTAGACACCGCTGCTACAAGTTCCTGCTCAGTAAAAATGGGAACATCTGCAATCGTCCTCGCTACTCTCTCCTCCCACCTTACAGGGTGACTTGAGAAGAGAGCTTTCACTATCGCTGAAATCGTGGTCGGCCTTGTCCCTCTATTCACGACTTCCAAATCGAGTCTCGAGACCATCTCCAAAATATGTATTCCCTCACGTTAGTCACGGGGATACCCCATTCGGCCGCACGGGCGTTGAAGTCACGAGCCACTATAACACGCCCAGGGACGATTCGGAGACTGTCTTCCAGCGCTTCCAACCTTTCCATAATTATACTCTCGCGCGGAGTAATTTAGGGAGAGGTACACACTGTAAATGTTAAGGCTTATCAACTTAATCCAGGCATAACTGTCAATACAACCATGAATCACGGTGTATGTTAGTTGAAAATGGTTAAAATGCCTTAATAAATTGAGTTTGGATGTGTAAAATCAATAAATATAAAAAAAAGTTTTGTCGAGTTTATAACAGAAATATGGTCATTAATTGTTAAATTATTCAATTAGTTTTCTAATTGAATAATTAAACCAGATCTCTTCTACAGAACAGTAAATATGAGAAGAGGAACTTAAGATATGCAGTAATGGAAACGCCTGAATTGGTTCCAATATAAATACAAATATTCTATTTTTTACTGTAAGTGATTGCAAATAATAATATATTTTTCATAAAAAATTAATTAAGAGTCGATTTGAAGAATAATGCGTCGAGCTGAACTGATAAATCGAGAGAGAAAATTGCTGGAGTAATCTTCTTTAATAATGCTCTAAGGAAGAAATATTCCAATAGAATAAGAGTGTTATTAAATCGCATAACTAACCAAAGAAATCTATTTTTATTTATTAGATATTCTTAATTAAAGTTTATGATTTATATTCGTTTACTTTCAGCTTAACCATTAAAATTATCAAATGTTATCAAACATGCGATATGGAAAATCCACCAAAATTATAAACAATTATGAAAAAGAACTGGTAATTTGTTGAAGGTTTTTAAAACTTTTCGGTTTGTATTAATGCATAAGTCAGTTGATACCGTTTTCTTAAACAACTGTGTTGCTGCCTTTTAATCAGACTCTTATGAAAGCGATAACTCTTACACGATAGTCTGAAAAAAAGAACAATTTAAAACATGTTTTTAGAACAGCCACATAGTAAGCTTTTTTTTTACTAAACTGTAAGATATTGAATTTCCAAGGAGCTAGGGTTTTATTTTTCTAAAAATAGTATATTGTGACACCTGCAGTAATGTATTTATTTCCATTTCATGTCTTCTAATTATCCAAGCAAAAATAAGTACATAGATTAGTTTAGTTAGTTATACGTAGGAAGAAGTATTTTTATATATTATAACCTCCAATACATGAAAATAGTTAGAATGGTAAAAAATATTATTTTGGGGCTTCCCTCAGTATGGCATTACTTCTAATCCCTATAAATCTTATTATTAACAGTTAGTTGTCATTAAGTAGACGTGGTCTCTTTGTACAAGGGTATGAAAATTCACGGAATTGTTGTCATGAATAAGACAATCTCCATAGACTCGGCATTTTAGATGATGATCTACTTTGTAGATTATGTAGAGAACCTAAAGAAATGTCTTAAATACCTGCTCCTATTTCACTACGTTGTGATAGTAAAGGGTGTTTTATCACTGGCATTCTGGTAGTGATTTGAACATTCCAAGGAGGCTCTAATTGATTACATTGAAATGTTTTTGAGACTGCTAAAGTTAAAATCTGGTTGGCTTTTTGCTTATCAATGCTCAAAGCATAACAAATCGGCCGCCCCTAAACGACAAAGAAAATGATGCCTTATTATATGGATGCCCCATTACTATCAAAGTTTTTACTTTGATCCCGCTTTTCCCCACAGTTGGACAACCCAGATGAAGGGTGCCCTAGTTCTACGTATGCTCCTGAAAGATTAAAATTTTTCTGTTATAAAATGATCCCCAAAGTTATGGGAACATCTACCACTCAACCTTAAAAATAAGTGTAACTGACTTTATCAAAGGGTATATTTGGTTTTCACTGTGAATACAAAAGTAATCTTTCGCCCTAAAAGGTAATGCCCAGAGGGATATTTACAAAGTAACCGTTCCAAAATACCATTATAACATTATATCATAGTGAAAAACTAATGAAATACATGGTTTCTCTATATAATTTATATGTATGGGAGACCGGACCAGTAGAAATTAATTTCATGTTAGTATTTGACATAAAAAGGCGCTAGAAATAAAATAAGGAGACACTCAAACATTATTTCATATCCATAGAAACAACAAAGGTCTGATATTTTAATGTTTTAGATCATTAAATGGTATTAGGAGTACGTGTCAGCACCTTCAAGGTCTTTCAAATTACAGCCCGTCAGATAATTTCTATAATTAGTACAATGTGATGGTTAGTAGCTGGACGAGGACTAAGACTTACAAAGATAAGTTACTTCTATTTTTAAATAATCACAGTTTCTAATATTAATGGCTCTTGATACCCAAGCAATTAAATTTTAGTTTTAGTGACTATTAAATACAACACAAAACACATGAACTGTTTATATAAAATGATGACTTGACTTGATTCCAAATTTAAAAAAAAGTTCAAATGTATTATTTCGTTCAATTTTCTTTTATTTTTTAAAGACTTTCATTGATTTTCTTTATAGAAAGCTACTAAACTTGTTTTTGGGCTGTTTTCATCCTCTCTGTACCCAAAGCGTGCAGGGAGAACTGGGTTCAATCATTATCCAAATTCTAAGCGTCACAGCAGTTTTGAACTGCTTTCCATAGTTGATGACAAATATTTAATATTTTATGAGAAGAATTTTCTCATGAACGTCTTCGAGCAAATTTGTGGACGTTTTTTGTTAGGCTAAATATTAAGTTTAGTTGAAATTAGTGTACGTTACCTGACTAACATTAGTAATACACAACTACATCACGTTTGATGTTTAAAACTCAATAATTAAAAATAAGGTTTCCAATAGTTTTAAAGAAAGATATATTCTACAATTTTTAAGTAGTTCCGTTAGTTACGTAAACATTCACCAGAGCACGCATCCACAGTACAAGAGAAGACATGACAAATAAGAATTATGCAGTAATAAAACTTCTTACTTAGATTTCATTTCCATCCTCTAATAGTATTCTTGATATTACTAATAATCATTTAATTTCTGTTTGGTGGTGAACAAAAATAAATCATTCGTATACAAATGCGTCTGCTGAACTTCTAACTCGAGAGGAAACCCTCTTAAAGTACATCATTCTCAGAATGACTCCAGTACAGAACTGGTTTATAATGAGAATTTTGCTAACAGTATCAATAAATTTTATAACTTTCCACCGAGTTGGACTTTTCATTCATTTATTATATGTTATAAGTCGCCTATTACTCGTTCTGAGACTAACATTTTAATCATATCAGGATATAAAGCAATTATTAATGGTCAGAACAAATTTTTATTAGTTCTAAACGTTTTCATACGTGTACTTCCGTTAGTTTTGTTATTTTAACGTCCTTCAAGCAATAAAGTTCAAGAAAATGAACGATTTGACTATTTTTTTATTTCAAAATATTCCTTAAAACATAAAATACTGATCTGATTTTTGTTATCTAATAATGAAAACAATTGCTAGCCTGTTTTTAATTCCAAGAGAACTTTTAAGCAATGGACAATGGATAAATTTAATAAATATCATTTTTACCAAAAAACTTATAAAAATGTCTTTCGAATCTTATACATTATCACCTTACTGTAATAATTATTCTCACTTTTTACAGACTCTCTATTTCCAGAATTAAATAATTAAAATTTTCATGTACATTTAAAGTAAAAAAGTACGAAAATTTTTGATCTCAAATCCCTACTAATAATTTAGAAACGTTTAAGCCCACGATTTGGGGTGAAAGGATCACTGAAAGGGCCACTTAAGGCTCTCTTCAGGATGGCGTCCATTCTCCTTGTTATGGACGACCTGTTTAGGTCTGTAACTGTAGTGGCCTTTTCACACAGGTGTATGCGAATAAGATGACATGATAATTCTTGTAACTGGTAAATTTACAACCTCAGTCACGTTTAACAACCTTACTAAAACCCTAAAGGGAGCATTACAATGGTGTGATAGGATTGTCTTTGTTTTAACCCGACACAGGCTGCCCTTGTCAAACTTGGAGGAGGGCATCATTTGGAGCCATCGGTCCTCCTTCTTACCGAGGAGGCTCTAATATCGATTTTATGTCTCAAGTTAAGTTCTAAATGTTGTTGACTAGTGATTGAATTCAGGACTGGAAATGTACGTTGCGAAGAGAATATGGTTATTAATGCAGTTCATGCTTCCGATCTGAGGGTTTTATGGTCTTAAGTAGAAGCTATAATTGCCGTGGATTTATATCTCCGGGATTAGATAGTACTAACTTTGGGGCTGTTGTCTAGTGGTTAAATACTCATCCCTACGTGATCTGGCCTGCATCCTAAGGATAATCTGTCTCGCAATAACCGGAGGTAACCCAACTGACCTGGTTACTGGCTTAGATGTTTGTCTTAATCTACTTCGTTTCTGTATTGTAATATTAAGGATGATTGTTTACTCACCTCAGTAGGAAGGGCCTTATCTTATCTTACGCTATAAATGAGTTGTTAAAATAGCTATGCTGATTCAGTGTATAGTGTGCTACACATGATTAGAACATATATCTCAACGATTTACCTTTGGCAAACCCTTCAGGATTATGATGTTTTCAACGAATTATTTGTTCAAGGGGGTTTCACAGATCAACACAATACTCTTTTATTCCTAAAAAATTTTGACTTAAGAATCGATAAAAAATTAAATTATATGCGTTTAAAATGTTGGACATTGTGCGTTTTAAGTTTTACAATTTGATATTTAAAAAACAAAAGGTAATTCTTTTATAAAATAATATTTTGAATGCTTATAAAAATTTAATTATATTTAAAGAATTATTAGTGCATTTTAAGAATGGATACTATGTGTTCAACAACCTCAAAATATAAATTATTTAAAAATTTATAAATCTGAAATTGAATCTTCTCGATTTATTATTCAAAAGGTACACTACACTATAGCTAATATAAATTCTTTACATGCAAAACGGTGTATTATTAAGACAATTGGGTGATAAATAAAAAAGTGACATAAATACAAATTAACTAAACTTTTTTATTCTTTTCCAGGAAGGACAAAGCTTTGTTTATGCTTTGTAAATGTAACTAAATAATGTGTTTTTAAGTTATTATTACAACTAATTGATACTTAAGAAATGCCCCTTTCCACGTATTTAGGTAATAAATGTATTGTATTGTTTATATTGGGCTCGTAGATCTACCCATAAACGTTATGATATTTATAATTCCATTACATATTTTGCTCTATTATCTATATCTGGTGTTTTTATGCAGCCGTCTCCTGTGTGCATGATATACTGCCTTTTTCCTTATATATATATATATATATATATATATATATATATATATATATATATATATATATATATATATATATAAAATGCCAAACTTACTCAGATAAATAATTTTATAAATTTCCGATTCCCAGAAATTTGAAATATGGCACATTAGTGCCTCGTGACATAAAAATTAAACTTTTTCATAAAGCACAAACATACTCTGTGTCGAATTTTTCTCGCAACCCTGGAAAAACTATATATTTATTTTAACTTCCTAATGTTCCAGTAAGTAGAGGATTTAGAAACATTTGTTTCAACATGCCAACAGAGAAATAAATATGTATCAAGTAGTTCAAATACGCACAGGAGCCGAAATAGTGTGCAACCTTTAGAGGAGCTATATATTTGTATTTACTGTTCATCATGAAGGTTGCAATTGGACAAACATATGTATTATACCCTAAAGAGGTACCCCGCACCAGACATAACTAAAACTGGAAGTAAAATACAATAACCGGAAGTAGTCTATTGATGACCGAAGGAGAATTTTCAAAACTATGTATGTATACATTTTCTTTATCAGGGTAATAATGCAATCGCTACTACGATATTAACAATATTTTCGACAGGAAGAAGATTTACAAGGGTCAAATGTAGATAATTTTCGACCAAATATGAATCTCAGACTATTTTCAGATATTATCAGTCGAACAGTATATAATTTCTACTATGGCGTGTAATTTAAAACTTATTCAAACAAGATATTCTTCTTCCCTCGCTCAAGTCCAATAAAAGCCAGATCAAGTTTTGTTTAGCTTTTGAATATTTTAACTATGAACACTTAAATAATACGTACCATAAAACCACCGTATTAACGAATTAGGTATACCTTTACTCTGGACTAAGATACTTAGTGTTACTAAAACTATCGAAACTATTTATTCGTATATTATAGACATTTGTGAGTTTCATTGCTATTTATAAAACCGGTTTTAATATTTAACTTCAGGAACCCAAAAACATTACTCTTTAAAACTATTATAACTATTTATTCGTATATTATAGACATTTGTGAGTTTCATTGCTATTTATAAAACCGGTTTTAATATTTAACTTCAGGAACCCAAAAACATTACTCTTTAAAACTATTATAACTATTTATTCGTATATTATAGACATTTGTGAGTTTCATTGCTATTTATAAAACCGGTTTTTAATATTTAACTTCAGGAACCCAAAAACATTACTCTTTAAAACTATTATAACTATTTATTCGTATATTATAGACATTCGTGAGTTTCATTGCTATTTATAAAACCGGTTTTAATATTTAACTTCAGGAACCCAAAAACATTACTCTTTAAAACTATTATAACTATTTATTCGTATATTATAGACATTTGTGAGTTTCATTGCTATTTATAAAACCGGTTTTAATATTTAACTTCAGGAACCCAAAAACATTACTCTTTAAAACGATTATAACTATTTATTCGTATATTATAGACATTTGTGAGTTTCATTGCTATTTATAAAACCGGTTTTAATATTTAACTTCAGGAACCCAAAAACATTACTCTTTAAAACTATTATAATTATTTATTCGTATATTATAGACATTTGTGAGTTTCATTGCTATTTATAAAACCGGTTTTTAATATTTAACTTCAGGAACCCAAAAACAGTACTCTTTAAAACAATTATAACTATTTAAAAGTGAATTAAGCGATTTCAATATCTTCCAAATGACCATCATATATATTTTTAGGAGTGTATTTTAAGCAGTTGAACAAAGAAATTACCATGATTATCTGTTATTCAATAAAAACTACTTTCAAAGCCATGTGTAACAGCTAGTTGGCATATGAAACTTCCATAATATAAAATTGTCTTTGTTTTCATTGTACAAATCTTATAGGAAATACTTTAGAATGGAAATTATTTTCTAGAAAATTGTGTGTGTTATGAGTATCAATGCAATTATTTATATTATTTTCTAAAAAATGCTAATACAATTTTTAACTTCTTACCTTTTACTTAGGATTCAGTGAAAATAATTTAAAATCTTTCGTGTCTTAATAAATGTATAAAATATGATTGACTACAAATGAACAGTTTTCCAATACAAGAAAAATAATTATTACAAATTTTAAAAACCTTGCATATTTAATAGTTGTTATGGATTTCTAAAACTAAACAAGTTCTACTATGTTATGTACTGGACGGAATGTAATAATTTTTAATTAATTAGTTTTATGTTTGGTTTAAAGGGTAAAATAAATAATGTACAAAATGTAACATTAAATTTGTGACTCTACCTTAATTTGAGAATCACGTTATTAATTATATTTAAGAGAGTCATACACTTAATAATAAAGATTAGCTAAATACTTTAAATTTAAAATATTTTAAAGCTTTTTATTAATTAAAGTGGTTCCTTAGTAAAAAGGGAGTATATATGTGATGAAAGCCTTTACGTCCTGTGCGGATGTGGTCAAAGGCCTTTAAAGCCGAAAAGTCAGGTAGAGACCAGCTCCTTTTTTATAATAAAAGATCTATATTTAAATATGGGTTATAGTTTTTATTTCGACATTCAAAAATATAAAAAAAAAACGTTTGCAGTAACTTTCTTCATAATGATAATACTATAATGAGTTCAATTACAGGAGAGTAATCAATATCAACTATCCAATAAGTAAGGAAAGCTTATTAAGGTAGTGTGACAACCCTACTATTGTTCATGCAGTGGTTTGAACATTGCAGACTGGTTATGAAAATACATTTTATTATTCGTATACAAGAGTTAATAATTACAGACAAATTACTGCAAACTGTTTGAAAATGTAATGCAATGATATTGAATACTCAACCCCTCCTATTTGTCAAAGTAATTGGTTGTTTATTTAATAACGTATCAATTTAGTGACTTGTTTGCCCGAAATAAATTTACAATTAGGTTTTTAATGCACTGTAATGTAGACTAGTTGAATAAGATACATCAAAGGGAAAAATTACACCAAATCTACGCAGGTTCATTTAGTTGCAGATATACTAATAATAAATAAAATTACATATCGAATAGTGTGACTAGAAAATGGATCTAGACTATCAACAGAAGATGTTTGTCTCTTTAGAATGTATGTCTAAGAGTAATGATTGTTATTATTAAATCGGCATAATCATAGTAGTAGCAAGTGAAGGTATCCAGAAAGAAAGAAACAGATGAAACATAAACACCGGATTATATATTAATATTGTTTTAATTTCCATGGAAACAGCAGAGTAAAATTATTTGAAAGTGTTTGATAAATTCAAAAGTTTTTTGTTATATAATTCTTTGAACTCATACTACGTTGAGTTGGAAAAGCAAGTCCAGGGACAGGTGCAACGACAAAGCTTGATAAGGGCAAGGACATTTGTTATAGTTCAGTTTAACGTTCAAAGTCGTTAAACACGCAGGACGTCAGGAAATATTCACCAGGAGTACGAAGCCGAAGACCAGGATCAAGACAAGGACCTATAGATGAGTTACTTTGATTATTTGTAAATGATAGTTTTGGCTGTAACTATTCTTCTTGCCTAAAGTAGTTTACATGCTAGTCTTAGAGATGTATTAATATTATAGTAAACAAGAGTAAAACAGTTTAATTGAAGTATATCGCGTTTACAAATAACATAATTTTAATCTTTTAAGGATTTTAGAATTTATTTATTTATTTCGTTATGATCAAATATTAACGTTAGTATGCTTGTGTACAAAAATAAAAAAACAAAATCTGTAACTTTGGGTTACTAATCCTTTAATACTTTAACTATACAGATATAATAATTTTATAATGTGTTTCTAAAACATTACAAATAATTTAATATCCCTTCATAAATATTTGATAATAAGTGTAAAGATTAATTAAAGATTTATTTTCTTAAACGTGTCTAAGAGTCATCTTTCTGGCATTTTGAAATGTGGTGAATATTTAAAATATTAAAATTAGTGAATGCTGGTTGACTTAGGATTAAATATCGTAACTTAATTACATTTAATAATTACATTCAACAAGTTTAAAAACGGTATTGTGCAGATTTGAAGAAAGATATGGTCTGTATCTTTTAATTTATTCAATTAGTTGCTGAGATTACAACCATAGCACTCATCCAATTCAAAGAGAAACGAAAAGAAAGTGGTACAGTGGTATAAAAAACTTATTATATTACTCATTCATATTTAAATATTACAATTCCTACTAAGAATAAAATTTTTTTGTCAAATAAATGTTTCATGGCAAAATATAATAAACCGTTCTTGAGAATTTTTCAGAACATATATTAAATAATTATAAGTAACGTTGCTTCGTTTAATTTTTGTTAGTACAGTGGATCTTTGTTTAGAGGAATTATTAATAATAACTGATCATCTTCCATGATAAATACAATGTTCTGTTATAAAACAATTAACAAGTACAGCAATAACAAATCTTAGGCTATTTTAACGTTTAAATAAATAAAGTCCGTAAAATAAAATATTTTTCTGATAGTCCCGTAAATTGAATCGGACACTTATTATTAAGCGTTGAAAATTATAACATACATTTAACATTTAGTTTTTTGAAATAATGTATTATAATCTTTCATTTAAGCTTACAAATAGAAGTTAAACTTTTAGTCTGAGTTAGGGGCAGGGCAGGTTCTAATCCTGTCGGCGACCGTTGCACTTTCTATCAGTACCATCGACCTTATACTGTTCTGACTCTCTCCCTTATTCTATTTGATATGATCCTCGCAAAGTGCAGTGGCCTATGAGGACGGGCAGAATAAGGCTTAAAAGGGGATTGGCTTATAGGTTCAAAAAAAGGAAAACATATGCACAAACTGAAACGCTGAAGTACGATTTCTATTTCAAGTTTTTATTATTGTGGCCTTTACCTACAAACTGTATAACTTGTAATCTGAATATGATTTTAAATTCACTGTACTTCAACAGTATCACACGTGCGTTGACAAACCTTAACATATTACAATATAAGTTCTTCTGTCATACCCACGCATAGCTGAGTTGCTGTAATACCAGATTATATGATATACTGTGTAAGCTCATGCACATATCCATTAGAACACATACATCTAAATGTTATAACTACAATCTCTGCCAAATACTGTATTTACAGATGTTTAAAATTTTAAAATTTATAGGTTGTTAAATTGTTTAATTCTGGTAATTTTTAGGATTAACGAGATGACTGTTAAAATAGCTAAGATTTTTTTTTGGCCAATACATACATTTCTAAAATTAAAGTATCCACTAGTTGTTTATGAAAACCACCTTATCAAAACATTGATAAATCATTTTTTGTACTCAGCTTGGTCAAAATTTTATCTCCTGGGAAATTTTCTCTTTTCATTCATTGTTTACACTAAGATCAATGTGTAAAGGTTTGCAAATAATCAGCCAAACCTTATGCAGTGATATGCACTATAATCAAACTCAATATTGCCTTCTTAGGGATTGACCTAATAAATAAAATAACCTTCCTAGTTTTTGTTTCTATCTTATTTTAATCCTCTCTGTACCCAAAGTGTGCAGGGAGAATCTCTTTAATATTCCATAAGACATATTCATAATCCATAGTGGTCAAGTCAAGTCAAGTCGCTGTGACTGTGGGGGGTGGATCCCCCAAATCTTTCAAGGCCTCTGCCGGTTAGGCTTTTGCCTTGTGTCTCGAGGGTCAAAGCCCTAGTAGCTTTCGCTACCTGTCAGTGGGGTGAAGTTTCGTGGTGCAGTAGAAGTTCTAGTCGATGTCATCAGTCATCCATGGGAAGACGCAATATGGGAGCTGCACTCTCGGAGCGACCGGAAAGTCGTTTGTGTACCACAGGTACAGGATCGGGCCGAGGACTGATCCTAAGGAGTTCCTAAGGAGTCCGGGCCAGGGGCCTTCTTCGGACGAAGGCGGCGAATGTGGTCTTGCATTTCAAGTGTAGTCACAGTGGGCAGTAGGTCGTTTTCGTCAGGTTGGTATTTCTCCAGTAAGTTTTCAATCATTTCGCACGTGTCCTCGTCGTAGACATCCGCGTGTGTGGGGAGAGAATTAATCTTCCATGGTGTCGGCGAAGGCCTCTGCTCGATTTCCAGGGGAGTAGACAATACCACGCTGTCCATGAAGTGGTCGGGTGGTCTTCTTCTCCCCTCGAAGTGCCTTGGAGATTTTCCAGATGCCACCGACACCACCGTCAGCTTGATGTTCCACAAAGTCATCCCACGCAGCCGCTCTGTGTTCAGCCAGGAGACGAGACCACTTCCTGGCCTAGCGGTTGAAGGTCTGCTTGTCTGCTTGGCGTGGGGATATCGGGACTGCTGATACTCCCTTCGCAGTCTGCGACGAAGGCGAATCTCCTCTCTCAACTCCTCGGGTAGAGGTGGAGTGATGTCAGTCCGTGAGAGAGGAGATGACGAGGCCGTCATAGCTTCTTGTAGGATGGAAGTCAAGTTCTGTACTTGTCGGTCTAGCTGGTGCGGTGACTCGGCAAGAGTTGGTGGTGGCCGATGTCTGTCTTTGCGAGGTGGTTTGCAAAGTGGTGCCGGTTGATCTTGGTGGGACGAGTAGGAGGATATGATGGCGCTCCGTCGTCCGAGAGGTCGAAGACAACTGGCACGTGGTCTGACGAGAGATCAGACACTGCAAACACCTCGATGTGTCCGTCCAGTTAGCCAGCTAGACCGATGTCCAGTATGTCCGGGAGGTGCCGTCCATTTGATTGTAGTGCATGGGCTCCTCAGGTGTAAGCAGTTGGATGTGGAGTCGGTTGTCCAGGAGACGGTGGAGACTTCTGCCGTTGGAGTTGGTGTTCCGGCATCCCCAGTCCAGATGCTTTGCATTGAGGTCCCCAGCAACAAGTGCAGGGGAACCAGGACGCAGCAGGACATCAAGGTAGCGAGTTTGCAGAGTGTTTCTAGGTGGATTGTAGACGGAGGCAATCTCCAGTTCGGCTCCGCTGTAGTAGATGGCAATCCGGGTGATCTCAGCTCCTGGGGCAGGGACTGCTGCTAGGAGACGATGGGTCACTCGCCGATGCAGCTGCCTATCGGTGCGGTATATCTGGTAATTGGGGATATTGAAGCGATCCGTCGCCCTAAAGTGAGTTTCCTGTAGAAGAGCGACGTCCACATCCTTTTCAGTTAGTAGCTGACCGAGTTCCAGCCGCTTGTTTGCCAGCCCGTCGGCGTTCCAGCTGACAACTCTCCGCTTACCCATGGACGGTGGCGGAAAACATGTCCATGAGGCGTGACATCAACGCCACTATGTTAGTCAGCTGAGAAAGAATCTGATTTAGTCTTACCTTGAGATCCTGAGGCAGAATAGAAGCTGGGTGAGAAGTCGGCGTGATATTTTGTGTGGGCGGCTGGGCTTGTAGTTCAGGGCTGGAAGCAGGCTAAGGTGGCTCAGCACGACATCTCGGTGTGGGCCTGGGTAGTGTTGGTCTGGAAGGGCCGGAGTGTCCTCGATTGTTAGGTTTCTCTAGTTGATGAGCGGCAGGGGGTTGACGTGTCTCGGAGGTTGAGGTCTTCGGAGTTGAACGAGAACAAGCCCCCCGATTTTCTGGCTTCCGAGCTGGGCAATGATGGCGACGCCTTACTATCTCGAAGTCGTCTTCCTCCCGGTTTTCAGTGGAGGGCTCCGCGGTGTCATCTACGGTGGCACGAGGTGCAGGAGCAGGAGCTTCTCGAGGCTTATGAGGCTCAATCCTGGAAGGTACAGGTCTCTGAACCCTCCTGGCAACGGCAGCATACGAGAGCTGCTTCTCGTTTTTGAAGGTGACACACCCGCGATAGTTGGCAGAGTGGGCTTCTCCACAATTGCAGCATCTGGCCGGGGTTGAAGCTTCCTTCGGGCAGAGACTGGACGGATGATTATCACCGCATCGTACGCAGCGGAGCTCACGGTGGCAGTGGCTGGAGCCATGCCTCAAACCCCTGGCATCGGTGGCATTGTACTGGTCTACTAGGCCCGGTGTACTTCCTGACCCCCAGCCTGCAAAAGAACAGAGTCCGGGCGGTGTAGACATCAGTAGGAGGCCGGAGCCCATCGCCTCCATGGAGGGTGATGAGCCACAGGCTGGTCGGTTGTCCACGTCTTGTCGTCAAGAGCTTGGCCTCCACGATGCCATAGCCATCTCCGGGAAAGCCTCGACGACCTCTTTCGGCGATAGGGTGGCTGGGAGACCTTTGATCACCACCTTGAGGAAGCGCTCAGTGATCATGGCGAAAGTGTGGAATTTCAGCCCCTGTTCCTGTAAGTACCTTTGTAGTTGCCGAAAGTGGGCCACGGTGCTCGTCTTCAGCCGTAGCGTCCGAGCGGTGCAGATTGCCTCCAGGTCGCCCCCAACCAGCTGTTTGATGGTAATAGCATGGCTGGCCCATCCTTTAGGGACGTCCAGGATGATGGGAGGAATGCGTGTCCCGCGCTCGACGTCCATGTCTTCGCCTGTGTTGGTGTCTGTCCGTCTGGTTTTCGGCGGAAGAGTCGAAGCTGGAGCCGCTTATCGTTTCCGCAGACCCGCGGCGGGACGGCATTAAGTTCCAGAGTTGGCCTCAGAAGTAGCTGGATCTATCAGCTGGGCAACTGGAGCAGAAGTCCCCGGTGGTGTCAGGTGGCCTTTGGAAAGGCTTTATGGGATTCCGACCGACGTGGGTTCCCCTGGCACTTGGTCGCCGCACCCTGGCAGCTCTCGGGGGTAATCCCGACTTCACCCGGGCCCTGTTCTCCTGTCCTGGGTGGCACGGCGTTGCTGGGTCGAGATGTCGTCGGCAGGCCGTGGATGGTCTCCAATGGGCCATCAGAGGTCTCCATCAGGCCGTGGGAGGTCGCTGGGACAGCAGGAGCCGCAATCCGGGCCTCTTTTTCAGAATAATCAACCCTAAAAGTCGAGGTGTATGCTTGACCAGTCAGTAGTCCTTTATTCATGTAAACTTTATGTGGGCTCTTGTTTTTTTTTTATTTTTAATCTTCTTTGATCTTCTGAGTCTGAACTGTCTGAACATTCTGAGCGTGAATAGTTCTTGTCTTTATCTATGTCATCACTATTATCAATCATAGCTTTGAAAATATTATATCTATTACTATTTTGCTGATCTAAGCGTCACAACAGTTTTGGAACTGTTTTCCATAGACAAATATTTAATATTTTATGAGAAGAATGTTCTAACGTACGTCTTCGAGCAACGTTTTGGACATTTTTGTTAGGATAAATATTAAGTTTAGTTCAAATTAGCTTACGTTACCTGACTAACATTAGTAATACAAAATTACAACACGTTTAATGTTTGAAACCAGAAAAATTAAAATAAGGTTTCAGATAGTTTTAAAGAAGTATATAGTCTACAACTCCTAACTCATTCCGTTAATTACGTAAATATTCACCAGAGCACGCATCGACAATACAAGAGATAAGCCATGGCAAAGTAAAATGATGCAGTAATAAAACTTTTTACTTAAATTTAATTTCCATCTTCTGTAATAAAATTTTAATAATATATAATTAGATTTTTAACCCATTAAAATATAAATTATATCTAAAAATGTATCTAGTCTTGTTCCTTGATTTTTTTCTATAAAAATAATGGAACCAACATTAGAGGATGTCTAATTGGTTTATTTAATCGTTTAATTATTAATATAATGTATTTTACTTTATTAATAATTAGATTAAGTTAGCTTATTACATTACAACATGTAATACCTAAACTATATGGTATTAAATTATAATTTTCAATATAATCATTTATGAGCTTCCACTTTATAAAAGCTCTGTAAGGAATTCATCACTATCATATAATGATAAAACAGTGAGTAGGATTCTCTCACAATGAGCCTTAGTTACCTGAGGTGCTTACGCTTATCTCTCCGCTGTCCAAATTCTACTCTGACGTATTATGTTTATTTCTGAGCCACTAAAATTTTATTAATTTATAAGGAATCAATTGCTATCACATAATGATAAATCGACGGGACAGAATTATCTCACAATGTGACTTTGTTGCCTATTTAGACACTCTCCTATTAAATACGTTTTGGGAAAGTTTTAACAAGCTAAACATAGATACTTGATAAAATTGCAAAATATCAAAATTGGCTTAATATGTTATTGCTGCCATCAACACTAGTATAAATAGTATTTGTCATTACTATTTAATCCTATTACGACATATAATATTTATTTATTGAAATACTAAATACTGGAATACATTTCGTTCTATGACACTGAAAGATACTTAATTTTTAATTTTAAAGCTAGTTTCAAGAAACATTTGAGGGAATACTTAAAAATTCAAATACGCAGACTTTTTTTGCATTTAAGTAAGTAAGTATTATATATATATATAATATATATATATATATATATATATATATATATATATATATATATTTATACATTTATTTATTTATTTAAAATATGTCCTATAGGGTTAGAGTGTATATTATTAAAAATCTAAAAGTATGGATTTATAATAAAAACTTATATATAATTAGTGATGCATTATTGTTATGTTATTTGTTATATTATTTTTTACAAATTCAAAACTACACTACTGCAGACTAATTATCAATAGTATAAAATGTCATTTGGAATAGTGTCCCTGGATATTGTATCTAAAAACTAATAATGTAGCACTCATATCATAAGTTTAGACGTGGAACTGTCTCTTTAAAAACATTTTAATGATTTATTCACAAGTTTGTCATATTAAAATGTACTTGTTAGGGCAATCATGTTAAAAAAACACTCTGTTTAGTTTTGGTAGTAGCCGTGACGTCAGCAATATAAGGGACAGGTGAAACGTAAGCAGCAGTTTACACAAAATATTATTTTATATCCATGGAAACAAAATGGCATTTATAGTTTAATGTTTTTAAACAATTATAAAAGTGTTTATGTCGCTGCATGTTTCAAACTTCGCTCAACTCACAGTTAGTTGCGGACGTATCACCAGTAACACGATGTGATGGCCATAGGCAGGAACGGGACATACAAGGTTGACTTACTTTAATTAAATATTAATCATTAATTTACTCACTATTTTTCGTTACTAAAAGCAGTTTATATCCTAGTTTAGCAAGAATTATTTACAGCACAAAAGACCAGAATATTTCATATGTAGTGCTAACAAGTACTAATTAAATATATATAGTTAATACACTTCATTGTTATGTTTTGTGTAAAAGCTATTAATTTGTGATTGGTGCTATGTATAATCCTCTTAGTACCCAAATATTAAAGGGAGAATCAGTTTACAATATTTTATACCAATCGGACACTAACATTTATTGGAAGTTTTCACGTAGTCTCATCAAAAACATATATAACTGTTAATGAGAAAACATTTTCTTACTTGTGTTTTTCGAGCAATCTTTCTTGAATTTCTAGTAAGTAAGATATTCGTAATGAGTTTACATTAGACGATGCTTTTTATTTAAGATATAGCAAGATTAACTCATTTTTGTTTAACTGGTATAATTTAATAATAAAAAAATCAGTGCCAAAAAATTATGATATGTTCTTGAAGTTTTTACTCATTCTGTTAGTTACATAAATTCACGCCAAAGCTCTCTTTCGCAGTACAAGATATAATAAAGGGCCAATTTAAATTATACAGTACAAGGAATGTCTAATTCGATTCTATTACTACATTTAAATATTTAAATTCCTCTTTGTAACTGATAATAATAAAATTTCCGTTTCATAACGAAGTAAAATAAGTAGTTTCGGGGAATAATGCGTCAGCTAAACATCTAAATTGAGAGGGCGCCCTGCCGAGTGTGCTGAATAACCGCAGCACACATATTCTTTAGCAATTTGTGTTATACAAAAGCATCAGTACATATTTAGATCCAGAATCCAAAAGGCAGAGCTCCGAATAGCACACTAATCCTCTCGAAAACAAAAAACCTGCACATGAGCAAGTCTCGTATCAGAAGAATGCGTCTTCTATGACGTTCCAGGAATCGTGTATTTTGAGTTTTATCGCAAGAAAAAACTGTCAACGCAGCCTTTTATCTGGAGGTGCTCGAGACTGAAACGCTGGATCACTCGCATCAGGCTTCATATTAAAGTCATCTTCAAGCTCCACCACAGAAATTTCCCCCAGAAACACGGCCTTCGCCGTTACCAACTACCCTACCCAGAACAAGACATAGTGCCACAGCTCCTTCTGCTTTTTTGTACCACCGAATGAAGAGAGAGCTGAGTGGAAAGCACAGGGAGTCGGTGGGAAAAAATCTGCGGTGAAGTTATAAGGTTCCTGAGAGGCAATCCAGTCGAGGAGTTCCAGGATGCTTTCCAAGTGTGGCATAATTGTCACGCAGGTGTATTGATGCATGAGTAGACAATCTTAAAGAATATTCACTATTTGTATCAATAATCAATCAATGAATAAATCAATTTTTTCCTAAGAATTTTCATTATTTTCATAATGCAACTTGTATCCTTATGTCTTTTCAGATGTACAACTGAGAGCACTGCAATGTTGGCTGACACGATCTAAAACAACCTACCTCAGTCTTCCATAACGCAGACATAGTGGGAAGGGCTGATTCTATGAATGCACTGTCTAATATCTGATGCTGTTGCAGACTTCTTAAATCGAGTCGTGTTCGCCTGAAGGGATCCAATTACAGTCGTCGATAATGAATGAAAAAGATCGAAATGAACTCCCAGCATCGTTTCCTCATGAGAGACACCCTAACGAAAAGACTATTGCAATATACGAGAATAGGTATTTTCGTAGTCTCATCAGTTGCATAATTTAGTGCACCGATCTCAAAGCACGGTTTGAGCTTCCGACTGTACTACACATAACACAGGTATGGTGGGAAGGTCTGTTTTAATGTTCATGTAAAATTTAGCTGAAGTTCACCTTCCTCTTTCGTGAATTATCTAAAATTAGAGACCTGAAATCTGGAGTCATGTTTGTACAAAGGGATCCAAAAATAATCGGCGACGAAAACGTGAAAAAGGTTAAAACAAACACCCGCATCGTTTTGAAACTTAAATTTTACAGCTTTTTTCACTGATTCACTCCTTCTCACCATAGCTGTCTAATGTTTGGAAGATTTGGTTGCACGTAAGATTTACTTGTGTGGAAGACGGTTAATTTTATTTGCTACACGTAAGAGGAAGGTGAACTAGAGATGCACTCAACAATCGCATAGAATTAGCTTCCAACCATAGCTGCGTTACTGTGTTTGATATTAGTAGGCTACATGGCAATCTAACGTATTTGCCTGAGTGTTAGCGAATGTTTTTTTGCTTTTATATATAACCAAGCAGTAACGATAAAATATATTAGTTAATAAATATGACAACAAACTGTGAACTATCATTTGAGATTTTAATGACACTTTTATTCATAGAGGAAAATAAGTTATAATATATTTCGAACAATGTTAAAAGCTATTGGCAATATATAACATCAAAATTACGTTGTAGTACACTCGCTTGCTTAGCAGAAGTTTATTTTAGTACCGCCATAAAATATTGCACAAGATTTCTACACAGACAAATTGTATGATGGAGCTGTCCAACTATGGAATTAAGCTGAGAGTCATAGAAGCCTACCACTTTAGTAAGCTCACTCGATTTCTCCTTCATCACCTTGGATGTAAACATTTTTTCAGGTATGACTGAGTCAATAAAAAAAAGGAGAAGCCGATCTACTTTTAAGCATTACTCTGCCCGTCCTCATGGGCCACTGGCCTGTGCGAGGATCTTATCAAACAGAATAAGGGGGAGAGTCGATACAGTACAAGGTCTATGGTACTGATAAAAAGTGCAACGGTCACAGACAGGATTCGAACCCGCGCTATCTCTAACTGAGACCGCTCAGCCATCGGCACACCCAGAATGCCAGAAATTTTTATATGTCCACAGGATATATCAAAATGAAGTAAGCTGTAGAGTTCAAATTTGAAATAAGAACTCAGCAAACCCTATTACATAACAGGTAACTAATGACAAGAATGTAATAATGTGCTTGTGATAATTTCTCATTTATTACTATTTAGGAGTCTGAAATTGTTCTTCTCTGCTAAATTTGAGTTACCAAGAATTAACTAATAAAGTATAGTGTAAGGTGTCAATTTACAATTAATTAAAAAGTAAGGGAATTAAAATTATAATGTCAATATACACCATCCAGTACGGTGTATAGACCGAGTTACTTCGAAATAAAAATGCATATATTGTGACAGGGAAAATGCTGGGGATTATTCCCATAAAACTACAGAAGTTATAACCGTGAGCGTTGGATTCTTTCTCGGCTTAGGCCGATAAGGGTAGGAACTCACCAGAGCCAGGATAGATAAGTAAACAGAACAGGCAGGACTACAATTAATGACAAACATTCAGGACCTTGAAGGATACCCTAACATAAATATATCGCCTACCATAAATGTTAAGCTGAACGTTGAACCTCTAAATCTTTACTAAAAATGGACTACACAGATCCAAGTTTCCATAGACAAATTATAGCGGAATAAAGATTTAAACACAAGCACCCAAATGAAGTTTTTAATGTAGTAAAATTACAATGAAAGTGACTTAGAACGTGAAACCATAAGACCATCACTGATCAGAGCATTAATGTGTATAATGTCTCCAGCAGACTTTTTGCCCTTTTCTTTTTTAAACTAAATTAAGAAATACCTGTCAATAATTTTATCTACAATGCCTATTCAATGTGAAGGCTGCTAGCTATTAGATGCAATAGTGTGAAAAGAATTTAATTTATATTATATTCTACTGACTAATTTCATACCAAATAGGTAATATTAAAAATAATTATATCTTTGTAATTAAGATATATTTATACGAAAATGTTTCGTATGTGGAAGAAAACCTGTCTAAAAATGATATTCCAGAAAAAAAAAATTTCCTTAACGTTATCAGAGTAATATTGAATCAACTACCGAAGTTACAGAACCGTTTACTAATTACAATGTAAGGTTCTTTACTCAGTTTCCAACAACTGACGGAGAAGCTAGAAATTTGACGTCAGTTTTACACCCGAAATTACTGCCTTAGGTGTTAGATACATTTATGGAAGAAAGTTTTCATCACTTTTACGAAATTCAAAGCTGATGGCTTACACTAGTAAATGTTTGGCTACAAGACTAAGTACAAATAAATCTTGTGGTTGTGTATATAATTATAAAAGAACGTCACTTGCGTAGGATAACTTATGGACTCTTATTAAAGAAACAGCTGATATGTCCCCTACAGAAGTACACATCGAAATTTCTTATATCCATGGAAACAACGGTAGAAAGTTTCGGTATATTTAAATGCTTTGAATTGTTCAGTAGTATATTCTAAAATTGACTCTAATCGCAGCACCTCGGAGAACCACCGAACAAGGAACACGTAATTGATATTGTGTTAATGGAGTAAGATCATTTCCGGACTGTAAGCAAAAATCAATTACGAGTAATTTCGTACTCGATTATTTTCAAAAAAATTAATGATTTTCAAAATAACTGGCAATACTCGCGACAAAGATTTAATAAAAATCTTTACCTATTTTAATAAAACGTTTATGACAATCAAACCATTTTCAGAAAGCTTAAAATATAACTTTTAATATTTAAAAACTGTTTTTGTTTATAAACATCCATACATTTCAAAAGAAATGTATCTTTACACATATGAAAATGTAATTGAATTTATATTGAATTAAAATGCAATCGAACAGTTTACAACATGGATAATTGTTGATATTCCATTCAATTAAACTTTAACAATTCAATATTAAGTATTCTAAAACAGTATTGGAAAGGTTCTCACTTTTTTACATTCAAATTTTATTAGAGCATATAATTTAATGTTGAAATACTGTTACAGTTTAATAAATAACCCCTATCTTCATAGGGGTTTACTCGTCAATACAGTTTTTGTTTATGGGTTTCCAAAGATGAAATCTCAAAAGTGAAACAGTAAAAGAAACAGTATATTATTACGAAACTTTATACAAGCTGATGCTGAAAGGTAATAAATTTCCACAGCTCAGTATCTAAGACAGTGCACAAATCATACAACTTGGAGAGTTTAACTTCAAAATGTATTGTTCTGCTCACTGCTTATGAAAGTTTCCACTCTTGGAACTTTTGGAGTTGTATTTATTTTAGCATTATTACAAGTAACCATTATAACAGACTAAAAATATTACAATATCGGTTTTTCACGTAAAATAAATCTTAGAATCTTTGTTGTCTTGAAATAATCGTAGACATTGATATGTTATTAAAATGTTGAACAATACTTAGCAAACGATACACCAAGGCTTACACCATTTAGGCTATTTTTCGAGTCAACAGGTATATGATCAAATAATATATTACCATACTATATCAAAAATTCAAAATTTTGTAGTTGTCCCACTGTATTTATACGTAACCAAAGTCCCATCTTCAGGTGACTCTTTAGGTCGTCTGGATAATTCATTTCCTTGTGAACTGGTGAAGGGCAGTCCGCTAAAACTCAGCTTACACCATTTAGGCTATTTTTCGAGTCAACAGGTATATGATCAAATAATATATTACCATACTATATCAAAAATTCAAAATTTTGTAGTTGTCCACTGTATTTATACGTAACCAAAGTCCCATCTTCAGGTGACTCTTTAGGTCGTCTGGATAATTCATTTCCTTGTGAACTGGTGAAGGGCAGTCCGCTAAAAACTCAGCTAATTCGTCATTGTAGAAGCTACTGTTAAATACATAAATGAACTTATCTTAAATCCGCAACCTTAGAGCTCTTATCAATACAAGTATTAGTAAATTTCCTTGTATATATTTTGTACATATTTTACAACTCACTGAGCTCACTTGTGCCTAAGAAACCATATAAAAAAGCACTCACAATTTAAAAGCGTCGACGGGAAAAAGAATAATTCCCAAATCGTTTCACAGTTGTAAATAGATATTTAATATCTCCTTATTAACTGAATCAAACATTGCTATTATACCGCACATATTTCAATTCCATTCTTTTATCTCCCCCCCCCCAATGTGTGTATTTTTCGTCAGGAATTACAAATAAAACAACAAATTATTGACTAATTGAGTTAAACCAACCGCAAAGTAATCAATCACTAAATATACACTCCTTGTGATTGACCACCATTGTTACGTGGTGTCGGTGACAGTCATTTTATAGCCAATAAACTGACCGGATGCGAGCGACTCGATGTCAGACATGAAAGGGTAATTGGACGGTACTTCACTTTGACACCAACTACTGGTGAGCCTCAGTCTCCTATCCTATATATCAGGAAACTCAGCATCTCCATGTCCTTGAAACAGTCTTGAAGTCATATATTATACAGTAATGTAAGTAAAAGATTTTATTGTTTCCATTCAAAAGATAAATAGACCATAAATTAAACTCTCAAGTAAACTTAATAAGTATAAGTGAACTCTTAAGGTTCTATAAAAACGTAAAATAATTAAATGCAAATTATTTACGGACCAATTTAGATGAATTAAGTATTGAAATGGTTATATTACGTTTCAAACTATTTATTATTCTTTGAAAACCTTTACAATCATATTACATTTTACGCTATTTGGTTTTACAATTGTAACGGTTCACCATCTTGAAACGTGATACGGTACAGTATAAAAATTTTACTCTCAGTGTAATATTAAATAACAAAATTAGTAATAAGACCAAATTTCAATTTATATTTCCTGGTTTTTGAATAGAAAATAAAATAGAACTATCTCGTAAGACCGATTCATATTTTTATTACAGTACGTTATCTCCAAATTGACTGGTGAGAGAGTGTCTTAGCTATATGAAGTGCTGCATTGTATACAGTGCTACCACTGAGCGAAAAAATTGTGCTCATAAGGGTGTGCATTTATATTACTTTTAACAATATGAGATCCAATGTAATATTTCCTTATTAAAACCAGGCTCAAAATGTAAGCTCATGACAGCAATACGAGACGGTTTCTATAGCTATCAAACCGGCCTGACTTTTTAAGAGCCAGAATATTTTTCTGACTTTATTATTCTTTATTTTACAGTCAGGTTTACACACAGATGCAGTACACTTGCATACTACATTACACATCCTAATAATATTATAAATGCGAAAGTGGATTTGTTGATTTCTTTTTCTTTCACGGATAAACTATTCAATCTATTGTACTGAAATTTTACATGGATGTTCTTACGGTCCTTTTGGATGAGCATAGATAGACGTATTCTTATCTTAAAAATCCCTCCGGGCTGCACCCAACTGTTACAGAAGCAAATAATCCAATCTTGGTCTCTGGAGTTGTGTAATACTAATTAAAAGGGAATGTATAACGCAAACAACCGTTCTGTGTAAACATATTTTTACTATTTTAAATTTGTTGCAATGTATTGTGAGTACATTATAATTTGAGTAATTTCTAATAGTTGTAGGAATAATACTATTCTTTAAGTAGCAATTAGATTTCATCGATTAGGTAAGTACTCATTTACCATAGAAAATTTATGTCACATTGTACTTAATCCATGAAACTGTGATATCGTTTCAAGATTTAAATAAATCTTTTTAATAAATCTAGTTAGCATTTTACTGCTTGAAATTACATCTTAGTTACTTTTAATGTTTTCCCTCAACATAATCCCTATTCATTATGTTTGCTTAGGTACAATCTACTTTATGTTTAAATTTGACAGAAAATACGGAGTAATAAGGTTAAAAATCTAGTCCAGCCTCTTGATCATCGGGCTTTTTGAATGGACCTATTTTACACCATATGAGTTAGCAGTCTATTAGTTATAATCCATCGGTGAATGACAGAAACTGGGCCATAAGAAAACAGTTATTTAGAAGATTATTCATAATTTTACTTAGTAAGTGCTTAGTGTGCCAGGTAAACATATTTATTAGCAGCAAGGACAGGTTTCATCCTCCATGGAAAACACTAGTCAAAAGGCTTAGAGCCGGAAAACTCCATATAACTTATTATTGATAGTGTAAATTTTTTTAAATACCATCTGGTGCGTATTTCTATTTTCATTAATTTTAACTAAACTCCGAGAATAACAGTTTGGTTTAAAATATCAACAGTAAACTCATCTGCCTTGTTAAAACTAATTTCATTTTACTGTTTTCGTGGAAACTCATCTGAGATATGGACTTGCCGTTTGGGGTGGATCCTTTGCAAGAAATCTCAACAGAGATTTTCAAACTGGAATCAGTTGCAAAAAAAGCTATCCGAAACCTAGCGGAACTCCAACATCATCAAAGGTGTCGACAAGCATTTAAAACCCTGAGAATTATGACTATCACTGCCCTTTACATACGGGAAGTAATACCATACGTTGAAAAACTACAGGTACAAAGAGGGAAAACTCTTCATACACGTCATGCAGGAAATTAGATACTACCTCTTCATCGGACATCAATTTTCGAGAAAAAAACCATCCTACATCGGAAGCTGAGGAACTTTCTTCCACAAACCGTGACAACCCTGAAGGGAGCAGCCTTGAAAAGATGCCTTCACATCTTCCTAGTGGACCACCCAATACATAGCATCGAAGAATTGACAGAAATAAATAAGGAAGATTGGAAGCTCTGACATGACTCCTGACAGCTCTTATTTATTACTTACATTACTCTGTACATAATTTGTTGAATGGGTGACACTATTACTGTTCTTGAAGAATATTTTAATAAAGAAATATGACCATGACCATGATTAAAAACGCTGACAACGTGTTTTGGCGTTTGTTAAAATACGGCTGTTTACATTGAAACTTTGTACTAATCACAAATTTAGGACGCCATAATATTTAGATGCTATTTTATGGTGAATATAATAAAGCGATTGAAATGCAATATGCAAGGGAGACGCAGGTATTTTTATAATGAAGATCAATTATTTGAGAAAAAAATCGTGAACAAGGAAATTTTATAATTTTGATAGAACTGTATAACAGTTATTTGACAATGGGGATGCTGAATTAAGGTTACACATTTTTCCTATCACCACTATCCATAGCTTTTCTGTAAAGCCCCTATTTATGGTTCTTACACTGTATAGCACTCACCTAGGAGTGATACTAGGATATGTAAATTGAGAGATGGGAATCGTTATTAAACTATTATTTTACATAGTTTCATTTCGGTATACAGCTGATCGTGTGGTCGCATAAGACACAGTAATAAATTATGAACACTAAAACACTAAAACCAATCAGAGTGGTCAATAGTTATTGGTTTGGTGTGAATATGTTTCAATTTATCATTTCCGGGAATAACCGGTTTGAATGATTGGTTTGCAGCTTAATTGCATTTAGTGGTTTTGAACCATCTGCATATAAGCTTTGTACCTTCATATAGAAAGAGAACGTTTTTGTTTATTAAATTAGATATACAGTAGTACAATTTAAAGGAGAGGTCAAATGTTATATTTAGCGCACAAGTTTTTAATTGATAACTAGATAGTGAGCAGGGGTTCAGCAGTTAAAATTCATTGAAAAATTGATTAATCATTATAAAATAATTTCGTTATTCAAATATTTGTTAAAGTTCATGTTGTGATCAGAATTGCACAATCTTCAACGGGTAAAAATAATGATAATATTTCTAAAAGATTTGTTTCATTATAAATACCTATGAATCTCTGCTTAACACTTCTGCGTTACGTTCAGTAAACATCCGGACTCACCCCGCCACGTAACCGGGGTAACTCTCTGTCTTCATGAGATATTATTGAGAGAAGCATGTTACAATGTTCATTTTCTTCATTTAATGATCAGATTTTCGAATATTAAAAACTATTTAATACGTATTGTATCATATACCATTTTTTATCGCAAGTTTTATTTTCATTGTTATTTAATCACGACGAGGAAAAACTTTATAAAACATTTTATGAGAAATATGGTTTGTACGAGTTGCGAGAATCGATATGATCTATTCAACGTAAAATGTAAATTTTAATGCAGTGTTAGTCCCAGTTTATTTATTATATCATTTTTCCGGTTTTGAGGTAAGTGATCAAACCTGTAAATTTACGGGGACAATTTAAGAAACATCCACATACTAAAGGAGTTTAAATAAAATTGTGTATGCTGTTTGGAAATAAAACTATACCATCGATGGAAATGGAGGTGAAAAACCAAAGTACATTGAATGTGTTAAAATATGAAATTGTTGTAAATTGTTTGGTATTTTAATGTTATTACGTACATAAATTAGTTAAAAATTATAATTGTACGCGTATCTTTGTGACCATAACATTTTAAACATAGCAAAATATTTTTCATTGTCATTACTAATATTTTTGGTTACCGCAGAAACGGTTATTCACAGTCCACTATAAGATCTAAATCGTCATCGGTTTCAAATCAAAAGCTTCAAAACAATCTAAAAATATGGTAACCAAGTAATGTTTTCTTGTTTATTCTTGTTCTATTAACATACTCATATTGAAATCTTTAATGCTAAATAAAACTGACCTGAAGATCGAAAAAAGAGCAAGGAAATGCTGGGCCTCTTTTATTTTAAATCCGAGATTAACAGTTTCTCGTTCTATTGAACAGGAGTAGTTGGTGTCAAAGTGAAGTATTGTCCAATTACCCTTCGCTGTCTGACGGCGAGACGCTCATATCCGGTCAGTTTGTTGGCAATAAAATTACTAAAGAGGAAACCAGAAAGTAATATTAATAACAGAAGAAAAGAGTCTGTACCCGTTGATATAAATGACAGGATGAACGTAGATATATAATGTTTTAGCTACTTTATTCATAACTTATTACTTGAAAGGTACGAATCTGTTCGTTATTAAAGATGTATAGTACGAGTATTCATCCACTATCTAGTGAAATAAAATCGTGAAAAAAAACAGTAAACAATATACATGGCATATTGGCCGTCAATTTATAAATTTAAAATATTATTCATTCATCCTACATTAAAACCACATTCAAACTTACAACACTCAATCTTACAACAAAGATTCACACCTCAATCAATCCATCTCAATTAACCTACTTTTACGCTTATATTTTCTCTAGTGTATCCAAATCGTGCTCTATGAAAGACTGGAAGACGAACCGACTTTCGTACACATTTACTGGGGTAATAACTGAATGCTTCCTTACTAATGCGGAGAGCCTGAAATACCGTGACCGCAGTCCGAGTCCCATACACTAGTGACGTGCTCAAGTTTGCTTTTATGAATGAATCCTGTAGGGCTGTCCCGAAGTGGGTTCACGATGACCATATTTTGTGTATGGAACAGGTAAGCAGAATAATTTATTACAGTCTGCATGATCCACAAGGCCCTAACATTTGGGGAACCTATTTATCTATGTGAAAAACTTGTGCAAAGACAGGAGGTCTCGCAACGTAGTAGTAGTCCACCAGGACAAACCAGCTTCACTTACCCAGAGTGAGGCTGGAAGTCGGTAGGAGGAGCTTTTCCTACTTTGGCCCCAAATTGTACAATGACCTACCCGGTAGCTTGAAAAGCACACAGTCAACTGTCTAGTTTTAAATCTAAATTAAAGGAGTTTATGTTAACTAGTTGTAAGTGACTATTGCGTATTTTAACCTCAAAAATCTTGCTTTAGATTATTTATAGATTGAATTAGAATAGCCAACCTTAGTATAAGTTCTTAGTGTTAAGTTTGACTTGAGTTGCTCTGTAAGGCAGTTTTGTACTGAGAGACGCTCTAAATAAAAGGCATTATTATTTATTTATGTATAACATGTGAGAAAGAAGAGATGAGTAGGCTAGTTGTGCAACGATTTTCCAGTAGGAAATCGTCTTCTCTTCTCTCCTTAAGTACGTCGCCGCCTTCTCAGGTTATGGGTAGTAGTTATTACGGTAGATGTTCTTCTAAGGAAGGATCATCACAAAGCCTACCTCGGAAGATGATTATTTTTAGCGGTTGCTAGCCAGGACATGGTTGAGTGTTGTTCTATACTACTTTGGCGGCAGAGACTGGCACAGAGCCTTATCAGACCTCTCCTTTGCCTAAGGTGAGATAACTGAGATAATTGACTGAGCTCACCGAATCTATACAGGAGCACCCATAATGTTACATATCCTGAATATTTTGTCACTTCTAAGACAAGTGCAATAGGAAGAAATCAGGTTGCAGATATCTAAACGAAGTGAACTAATTATTCTTGTATCACAGAACGAAAAAAGTAAGAGAATCCTGTCCATTAAGTAAAACAGAAACTTTATGTAAGGAATTATCAATTCCTACGGTTCTCTTGCAAATTCTATGTTCTACTTTATGTCTAATTGTAATTGAAAAGTAAAATTAGAAAATACAAGAACTATACTTTCTATTATGCCAATTTGTTGTTGGAATAATAATCACACTTTTAAATTAAGTTATCAATATTTTACTTACTATTTATTTGATCATAAACTAGGAATTGTTGAAAAAATATAATAATTGTTGAATAGGAAAATAAATTAACTATCCATAGTATTGTCCCTAATTCCAGGCCTAATATCCTTGAGTGTAATTACTAAAGCGGTCAGGTAGGGATCAAGACAAACAAGCCGCTCATCAATGCTCGTGCTAGATTATTGCTAGCATCACCAGATCTAGCTGATATGTGTCCTGATGTCTCCCGAGTCTGGTGCTTGTTAATGAGCCATTTACGGTGATTGATATTTCCTGCAGTGTTAATGTAGACTCAAATATGATGAAATTCTGATAGTCTGGCCTTATTTTAAAAATTTCCGTGCTCAAGAGCATTTATAGTTTCAGTGAAAGATTTAAATAGGATATATTCAGGCATCAACATCTTCTAATAACCAAATTAATATCATAGATAGTTGGGACACACTCCTAGTGTAGATAAACGTTATTTTTGATATAAATAAATGATAATGGGACATATTTCTGAGCAATCTTGTATTGGAGTAAGGTGTTATCTCCTATTATAGTAAGGTTTCTCCCTCAGTCTAAACAAGCATGGGGGTCAACGCACTTCTTTATTCGTTGGCAAAGGCCCTTTAGTGAATCTTACTATAGTGCAAACAAGATTTGCTTAAGAGGGAGTTTTTGTAAATTTATCTGTGCCATAACAAGACAAAATTATTTCGAAAATAAGGATTCCAACGTACCCTACAGTCTTGTTCATGCAAACAGCACTGAGTCTAAGGAGGATTATGAGTGAGTACATGTCGAATTTAGAGTACATAGACACTTTGAATCTTTTAATGCAATACATAAAGACATAAATATTTTAAAAATATTACGTATACAAGTTTTGAAAGTTAAACACATCCTAAATGGGTATTGCCGAATTTAGAAGCTATAAAATAAGATAACTTGTACTAAAACATTTTTGAGTTGTGGCGAATGATAAAAATTACCTCGTTTATAGGTACATTGCGCTTTTTAAACAGAGCGTAACTAGGACATTCAGATCGTATTACTGATAGCGTCGTTGAATAATAATATAGTCAAGTATAATTTCGTAAAATTACTTAGAATGAATGTCAACTTCTCCCTATCGTTTAGCAGTGATATTTACGTAAACGTCATACTAGGTAAGTTATGTAACAAACCAATTACTTTTATATTTAAAATTACACTTTACTTGTATTACGCGTTTCTATTGAATATTAATCGCTCTGCTACGCGACGCTCTAGATGTTTCATCTATAAAAATGAAAGAATTCATAAAAAAAACTATGTAGTTAATTTTTATCAACAGGGCATTTGAATGCAGAAACAACTTGCATATCGATGCTAACAACAATAGTGTATAACTAGGCTACACTTTAAACTCTAGTATTAATGTTTATAAATTAAAACAATGAAACTGTTTCAAAACAACAAGTATTCCCTTTGTTTTCCCACTAACTGGATGCTGAACTTTTTTATCTCAGACAGGATAAACACTTTTCAGTCGAAAATGATTGCCATTTTGGCAATGCATTTAAATACCAGTTAATTATCATTATGAACTCTGTACGTCATAACAGAACTGGTAGCTGTGCTGTTGAGTAAAGTTGAACAAATCTAAAACTATATAAATGATTTTAAAAGTAATTTTAGATGCAGAAATCGTATGACAACGAGATTTAATTGTTAAGTTTATTATGTCGTGATCCCATATTCTTACAAAGTTTTACTGCTTAATCAAAGCAGCCATTATTATAGGTAATTAAAAAGTGGCAAATTAAAAAAAAATCTAAGAGTTCGCAGAGAATATGCTACATTTTAGAGAATCACAAGTCCTTGGTTTGGTACGGCAATAAAACGTAGGGCTAACAATTTTAAAATTAATTATAATCTGTATTCCATGGACACTATGGAACGTGACATTTTTGTATGTTGGAATAAAACTTGTAGATTCCCTATAATCACTTGAATACTGTTAATTTAAAATCGCTTTGTTTCAAATATACATAAAATTAATACAATAAAAAATAGATAAAACTAAAAGTCATTATACGTAACCACAGTCTAGTATCCGTCAACCTAACAATTCAGTAAAACTCATATTAATGCTCGGTAGAGCAGCCACTGCTCGCTGGTTGGGATTATATGGTTTAGCTGATGTGTGTAAGACTTTAATGATGGCTCTACCTTCGTATATTTTTACACTGAGGCAGACTTTTACGACTGCAGCAATTAAAAATGATTTGCAGTCAATTTTTAATATTAATATATTATTAACTAGAAATAACTTTGCTTTGACAAGTGTAAGTAAACATGATATTCATAAGAAAAATAAAGAACAATTATTTTGCTAATATACATGTTTTGTTGCATAAGTTTAGACATGGAACTATCTCTTTAAACACTTTTTAATGTTTTATTCACACTTTTGTCACAATAAATGTTCCTAATTGGATAATCAGATAACGAGCGTTCTGTTTAGGGTTATTAATAGTCGTGACGTCAGCAATGTAAGGGACAGCTAAAACGTAAGCAGAAGTTTACACAAAATATTACTTTATATCCATGGAAACAAAATGGCATTTATAATTTAATGTTTTTAAATAAGTAGTGTTATGTTGCTTCATTTTTCAAATTTAGTTAAACTCACAGTTACTCCCGGAAGTAGCACCAGGAACACGATGTGATATCCAGAAGCAGGACCGGGACCAGGACTTACAAGGATGATTTACTTTAATTCAATATAAATCATAGTTTTTTACTCACTATTTCTCGTTACACAAAGCAGTTTAAATCATAGTTTTAGCGAGTATTATTCACAGCACAAATCACCAGAATAGTTCATATTTAGTGCTAACAGAAGTACATAATTCAATTTATTGTTATGTTTAAGTAAAATACACTAATTTGTGCTGTGTTTAATCCTCTCAGTACCCAAAAAGTACAGGGAGAATCAGTTTACATTATTTACTACCCATCGGACCCAAACATATATTGGAAGTTTTCACGTAGTTTTATAAAAAAAATATATATAGCTAGTAATAAGAAACATTTTCTTACTCGTTTTTTCCAGCAATATTTCTAGCATTTCTTGTAAGGAAAATTTTCGTAATGAGTTGAAATTAGTCAATGATTTTTTATTTATCATATAAAAACAACAACTCATTTTTGCTTGATTGGTATAATTCAATAATTAAAAACTTGGTGCCTAAAAATTGTGACATAATGTGTTCTACAAGTTTTAACTCATTATATTAGTTACTAAAATTCACGCCAGAGCTCTCTTTCACAGTACAACAAGAGGTTAATAATGGGCAAAGTAAAATTTTACAGTATTTTGAATGCCTAATTAGTTTCAAAAAAAAAAAATTATAAACACACAAAGATTAACATTTCTCTCCGTAACTTATAATAATATAATTTCTGCTTCATTAAGAATTAGAATAATTAGTTTTGGAGATTAATGCGTCAGCTTAAACACCCCAGCACACATTTAAGATATACATATGAGTTATATAACAGCATCAGTACATACTGCAATCCAAAAGGCAGAGCTCCCAGTGGCTCACACAATACTCTCCCGAGCCCAAAAAAGTGCACATAAGCAAGTCTCGTATCAAAATAATGCTGATAGTCTTCTTTGAAGTTCGAGGAATCGTCCATTTTGAGTTTGTACCGCCAGGAAAAACTGTCAACGCAGTCTTTTATCTGGAGGCGCTCGAGACTGAAACGCCAGATCGCCCGCGTCCGGCCTGATATTAAAGTCATCTTCAAGCTCCACTACAAAAATGCCCACAGCCACACGGCCTTCGTCGTTACCATCTACCACACACAGAAAAAGAATCCCGTGCTGCCCCAACCTTCTTACAACCCCATAGGTCCGTGTGATATTTTTTACCACCGGCTGAAGAGAAAGCTGAGAGGAAGGCAGTGGGAGTCGGTGGATAACATCCAAGCTGAAGTTATAATTCTCCTGAGAGGCATGCCAGCCAAGGGATTCCGGGGTGCTTTCCAAGCGTACAGAATTGTCTACGCAGGTGTATTGCAGGAGGAGGCTATGTTGAAGTATTTTGTCAATTTGCACCATTTGGATGAATAAATCAGTTTTCTTTTTCTGAATATGATCATTACTTTCATAACAGCACCCTGTATCCTCATGTCTCATCAGGTGCACAACTGAGTGCACTACGATGTTCACTGACAACATCCAAAAGGACGGCGAACCCACCTATTCTTATATAACGCAGATATGGTGGGAAGGCCTGTGTATGTTGAATTTAGCTTTATTAACACAAGCCTTTAAATTAAGTTTGTAATGTAGTAAAATTACACTGCAGACTGAAGGTGTCTTAGGACTGCAACGTGAAACTATAGGATCATCAACTTCTCAGAGTATAGATACATGGCAGAAATTTTGTCCCGTCGCAGAAATTTTACCATTTTCACTTGGAAATTAAATTAAGAAATACCACCGTATAGAAAGGTATACTCTAAAGAAAATTAATTAAAGTATATTTTTGCGAATACGTTTCGTATGCGAGAGAAAACCTTTCTAAAAGGGATATTCCAAAAAACCACTTTTGTAAACGTTATCGGAATAATGTCGTTTCATCTTCCCAAGTTTATAAACCATTTATTAATTACAATGGAAGGTTCTTGCCTCAGTTTCAAAGAAATAACGCAGAAGCTATCCATTTAATTTCCGAGTTAAACCCTGCATTACTGGCTTAGATATTTAAAATTCAATGTATAATTCTATATACGTAAGAGATGCATTAGCTATAATTTTTTACAACTATAAATATAATATATATATTTGATTACAAAAGTGTGCATTAAAAGTACACAAGGTATATAGCTTTGGAAATCGAATTTATTTTTCTATTTAGAGGCTCTTTTTAAATAAATGTGAGGTACTAACTCTCCGTAGTTATAAAACATTCTTTTATTCACATGTAGTAATACGTAAACCTCTGTTCAAATTGTCAGATTATAAGTTCTTATTTGGATTAAAGTGAGTTACAGTACAAACAAAATGTTCGAGAAGTTAACAGAAGTGTCCAATCAACAACCCTTTGATACTGCAAGGTGTTTAGTACTAATTAATTGATATAAACCCTGATCATGTCAGACTAGAGCACGTTGAGAACATTTAATTTCTAAGGTAAGAGTAAATCATAAATATTGGTGTACCAGCGTATTTTACAGGTTTAAAGATTCGTAGGTCACTCTTTATAAAAATATAAAAACTGGAATGTTTGACAAAATCGGTACAAATACTTGGCTGAAAAATGCTAATTTAGTCTTTCCATATCGTTGGCTGACGGTTATATAACTATCACTTGCGTGTCTGACGGCTGGATATAAATGTTTATCATAAAATAATTATTTTATATAAACATATTACTTCATAGATTTTTACTTCTTTTACTACCCTACCAAAGCTAGTGTTGGCTGAAGATCAATTTCATTTTTGGGCGAAAAATTTCATCAATTTTACGAAATTCAAGGCTGTTAGCTTCTACTCGTAAATGTTTGGCCCCTAGACTAAAAAATAAATACAAATAAATCTTGTGATTTGTATATAGGAACGTACCTTGTGGAAGATATATTGACACTGTTATTAAAATAAGCCAGATGTTATGTCCCATACAGCAGTACACATTTAAATTACGTATATCCATGGAAACAACAATAGAAAGTTCGGGAAATTTCAATGGTTTGAACTGTTCAGTATTATATTTAAAATTCACTCTAATCGCAGCACCTCGGAGAACCACCGAACAAGGAACACGATGTGAGGTTCCGAGAGAGGACCAGGACATGGACCTACAGTGAGTAATTTTTGTTGTCCATAAATTATAACTTCTGCTCTCACTATCTCATGACATTCAAAGTACGCAGTTTACATCCTGGTTTTATCTACAATGTATCAGCATCAATCACTAGACCAGTGCATATATTATTGGGTATAAATAAATAATAACATATACAAATATATTACGAAAATAGTAACGTGATTGAAATTAAACAAATATTTATGTTTGTTGATATTTTAAATACTTTCATATATCGCATATTGATGATTACTATACAAAATAAATCCCACTGGTATATTCTCAGTTATATTTGCGCTTTATGCTGTTTTTAATTCTCCAAGTACCTAAAGGGAGAATATAGATTCAACTTAATATTTTCCGGTCTTAAGATATTGAACGGCGTTATGAATTTCGAATCTGATTTACTCGATTGATAGAAACATATAATCTTTAAGAAAACCATTTCCTTACCTATGACTCTGAGATATCTTCCCGTTATTCTGTAGTAACATAACTACTAACAGTGAGCAAAGTAGTGTATAATAATTGTCAAATTATAAGAAAACCCAACTAAATGATGGTTAACGGCTTAAATGTAGTAATTTGTATACTTGTAAATAGTTTATGAAGCAAACAATAGTTTAACGCATTTTGTTTGGTACTTTCCCACACTATTCGATACAAAACTCGCACAATATAAGTATTACAGTTATTAATGCCGTACTGGAATCCATAGCCAATTAAAAATATTTAAAACATTTCGCTTAAACTAAAGTATAATTTCCGTTTTATAAAAAGAATTTTACATAATATAGCAACATTAATGCAACATATCAATATTAATTATGGCATATCAATGCAAAAGGTGTACTTGGACATCTATTGGGCACATACTGAAGGAATAATTACCAGAGTGTGCCTAGTAGACTTCTTCTACCATAGTAGTTACTATCTCAATGTATCCACTCCAGGGCTAGAGTGAGAATAATATTAACCTAGTCTGAAGTACATTAATTCCTAGAAAAAAACTTCTTCGTTAGTATTTTGATTTAAATTAAAGTATCAGTGAAACCAAGAATTCTGTGCAGAATTTTACTTTTTGTACTATTAGTTCAATATTTTTCCGCCTCAGGAATTATAATTAATCACATCCAAGGGTATTTACTTTAATTTGTAGGTAAAAAATTGACCAATGGTCTAAAATAATAGATTTAGGACCTCTAATTTTTTTTATTTTTAGCTGAAGGCTACTAAAACGTCTCGTCGCTGTTCACTACTGCTTAACACAAAAACTCAAATAACTATATTGAATATTTATGATACATCTCCCTCATATTAAAGGAAATGTTATTTCTCATTGTAATGAAAGTAATAACAGTTTTAAGCATGTATGGTAGAGAACCTAACTATACGTTGTCTTCCTAAGATCTAGTTTTTCCAAGAAACTTTTATTATTTTCTAAGAAAATTTATCCTGATTCATTTATTTTGAAAAATTAAAAGAATTCTTGTTATGTATTTACTCTATACCTAAATAAATATAATCTGTAAATGTATATTTTAAAATAATAAGTTCTTCTGTTGATGTTTTAATTTATTAATGCAGCTACTCGACAAACACTTCAGGATCAATATTAGTCCTAATTAATTTATCCTATACGTAAATTTAGATTATAGAAGAGTGAAATATTACAAGCTAAAATAAAGTTTTAGTACAAGCTATAACCGACAACCTACTTAGGGTCTAATAGAATAGGTAAGATTATCATGATTGGACTCCAGGGAGTAAAGAACACTTAATAGTTGTGTTCATTCAAAATGTCTTTAAATAATTTAAAAGACCAAAATAGTACGTTACTTTACAATTTAAGCGTTAAAACTGACTTTCATAATAGTTTTTATAAAGCTAAATAATTTTTTTTACACGCAAATTCACATTTAGTGCATTCATAAGCAGTTTTTTTTTTTTTTCTTTTATTTTAACTCATATAAAAGGTTGTCTAATTGCATTTACCTGAATACGATGATTTTAGTCCAGATGACCACTCATTTTACAACAGTATTCACAAAACGGTCATATTCACTCCGGTCCAGTACCTAATAATGTCCAAGAAATGAGTTAGCGAACAAGTTTCTGAAAAATTAGGCGACAAAGCTGTGACTTTACATAATGCCGCTAGGAGCCAGCACCTCATAGCAATAATTACGTTGAAGGTTTCCAGTCAAAATAGTACGTAGGAACGCCACTACAGAATGTAAACAGCCGTAATATTGATAACTTAAACAAGCCTGTGGTGGACGGTTAAAACTGACGTTACTATTATGGAATCAAACTGCTATAACCGTCAGTACTCTTTTGTAACCACTTTCAGCTACTCTTCAACAGGTTAAATATATTTACTTCATTTAGAAGTCAGGTAGTTAAAAACTCTCATAATGGCAGTTAAATATATACAATTACGTGATAAGCGACAGACATTAAAAAATCCCTCAATGAAGAGTTGACGCTAAATTTATAAATAAAACGTTTACTTATTGTAAATAAATGCAAATATTTAGTGTAAATTATGAGTTTTAAAATCTGAGTTTAGAACCTATAAATAATTATAATTAAATGGACATAATTATTTAGAATATGGAAGTTTACATTTTACATTAAAAGTTTACATTTCAATGTAAAAGTTTACATTTTAAAAGCATTGCCCATGAAAAGTTCAACAGGGCCTATTTATTACACTTAATTTATATCATATCTACTACAGCACGTACAGCAATTGCGTGTCTATTCGTTCATTCATTCATGATTGGTGGTTTAGTTTACTTGTCTGTGTTTGAATGTGGCTCCGCCAACGGTTTGTCTTAATTCATATAAATATGGATACATACTGTATATGGCATTTATCTGTAATAAACTAGACTAAATGCAATTTATTATTGCAACTAATTTGTTTTAGTTTGATCTTAGCTACAAAACATAACATAAAATATGATAATTATCTAAACTTACAGTTACTTAATACAATTAAAGAGTAACATCAATTAACTGCAAAACCACAAAGATATTGGAACAGCATTAATTTACATGAATGTGTAATACATGTAAATTAACGCTGTTGCTGTGTAAAAATAATAGGAATAGTGATTTTTCTATGGTAGAAAGCTTAGTAAATGGGTTGAGCTTGATATTTTTTAGAAATTGTGATTACTAAATTTACCTCAATTTGTTTTTACATTAGAATTACTTAAAAAAAAGTTATTTTACAAACATATCAAGGTAGTTTAATCTTTGTGATCTTTGTATTTCAATTATATTTAATTTTTTATATTAATTTTAAAAGATGTCTGACTTATCGATTAAAAAGTATGCAACTAAATTATAAAGTAATAAGTATTCTTAATTATAGATAAATAAAATAAATGAAGTAAAATATATTTTTTTTTATTTATTTCCTGTCATGTACAGTATATCAAGGTCTTTCCATCTTTTAATCAGTATATGTGCATATTCTGCAATATAATTATTTACAAATAGTATATTTTAGAAGCAATCAATCAAATCAAATCAAAATACCTTTATTTACAAGCATTTCTCAGTACATACACTGTTTTGCAGAACAACTCAAGTCATTTAATGGCCTTAAATATTAAATAACAAAGACTTGTGATTAAAACTAAAAGGAACAACATTGGATTATACTAAATACTAAACTTATACACTAACAACTTAACTACGTTATTTATCAACACATATGTAGTCCTTAAGTTTTAATTTAAAAGAATTGCAACTGTATTGCTTAAGGCTAAGGGGGAGGTCATTGTACAATTTAGGGCCGAAATACGAAAAACTTTCCTCCCGACTTCATGCCTGACTTTTCGAAAGTCAAGAAGGTAGCCATTGCGGGTACTGCCGAGACCCCCTCCCGGAACAACAACCGCTCGCTCAGGTACTGCGGTACCTGGTGTGATAGGACCTTGTGGACCAATGAGCAAGTCAACATCCTGCAGGCGGACTCCATTGGTAGCAGGCTGGCAGCATCTCGAAAGGCGGTCACGTGATCAAAACGTTTCTAGTTGAAAATAAAACGCACAGCAGAGTTTTGAAGTCCCTGAATACGTTCTACGTCCCCCCGCGAGATGCTGTTACCATAGGCTGGATAGCAGTAGTAAATGACGGATAAAACCATCGACTGCATAAGCTGAAGCTTCGCAAATTCCGGCAGTAGAGATCTGAATCTGTATAGACCTCTTAATCTGCCAAGTGCACGTTGTATGACATAAGTGACGTGTTCAGAGAATGTTAGATCGCTATCAAGCATGATGCCGAGCGTTTTCACCCTGTCACACAAGGTCAAAAACTCCCCATCAAGAGCAATCCCCACACCACTGTCTGTCAAGGCCTGTATTGTGTTGTGTGGTATAGTATGAAGGACAGTGCACTTGCCTACATTTAGCTTTAACCCATTGTCTACAGACCATTTACTGATGTTTTCAAGATCAGAGTTTATATGGGCAAAAGCCACCTGAACTGAGCTAGGGTCATAGGACAAATGCAACTGGCAGTCATCAGCCTACATATGAGCCGTACAGTGTTTAATACACTTTGGGAAGTCAGAGGTATACAGGTTAAACAGTACAGGACCAAGACAACTTCCCTGAGGCAATAGAGTTGAAAGTTTTTTTAACAATTTATTCAAATGCAAGATTATCTCCGGCCTCGGATTTGTTATATCTTTCATTTTCATGTAAACATTTTCACTTCAGTAATTGTTAATCCACCAGTGAGAGCTTTTTCAACTAAACCACGGTGGTATGGAATATTTTAAATGAATCTTTCCTAACGTCGTAAATAGTTTTGTAATTCTTCTTCCTCAACCTATTTCAGAACGGATGATTTCTTGTTGTTTATTTAACAACACGTATGGAAAAAATAGAATATGCCCGTTATATTATTGTTAAATGTAATTCTTGGGTTAATATTATTAGTGGCATGTAATGTTTAGCTACTATCATCTTATCTCAGATTGTTTGTTGTCTCATAATAGTTTAGTCCATAAGGTGTTAACCTCTCATAAACACGTTGCAAAATTTTTATGAAGCTAGGAAGTAACAATAATTTCAGTTTAAATGGGAAACTCGATTAAAGACGGAACAATATTAATTCTCATTAATTTAAATGGTCAGCACAGGAAAGGGAACTGGCTAAATAACAGGATTATTATGCATAATCCAGCACAATTTCTTTTGTCCATATCTTTCTACGAAGTATCCATAAAATAGAAAAATTATTTTAAAATCCTTCAGCAATAGAGCTTTCTATCTTTTCAACAGTTTGATGCTACATTATTTATGATGAGTTACTTTCTTTCCTAATTACTTTTTAAGCGTTGGATTCTTGCGTTTCAAGCACTATTTTGTAGTATGTAGTTGTATGCTTGTATTGCAAATACGTCCCGTTGTTTCTTCTCATTTTGACGATTACTCGATATTTTTAAGTCTCTCTTTTTTGGCTTTATTCTATTTTCCAATCGATGTCAAAATAATTATTAATAGACTACTAGTTTTGTATCTCCCATCTAGAATAGGTTTTAAATAACCTTGGCGTAGACATTGAAATCGTTTCCTTCACTGGTCTATTGAATGGTAAGGCACTTCTGGAAATAAGGTTTGGTCAAGGTCATAGATTAATTATAAAGGTCGGAAATATACGTGTTTTATTGAAATATGCTTCTCAGGCCAACTTAAGTATGCCCATATATCTTCTTAAACGAGGCATTTAGGCAAATTAAAGTTTTCCATTAAAATGCAAAGAATTTGAGGCAGAAGGTTTTCCCATATTAATCCATTAAAAATTAGCTAACCTATACTATATAAGATTTGGCCACAACAGCAGCTGAAAGATTTTGAATATTCAACAAAGTAAAAATTATAAATACTTAGCAGCTCGAGCGGTAGATTACACCGGTTCCAAACTATAGAAATATTAACGCCATAACATTTGCATGAACGTAAACACTAAACATATTTCATATTTTTATGATATAAACGTCAAGTTGTTATCAATTTCCAAATTGAACCTGAATGATATAGGCTTTATAATTATTGTATTTGTTTCAGAACTGTAATATAATCCCTCTGAATAAAATTTGGAACAATCTGATACAAATTTTTATATAATATTATTATTGGAAAATTCGTGAAGTATTATTAGAAATAATTCTTGGGGTACATTTTAAATGTAAAAGTACACTACATTGCAGCCTAAAATTGTATAATATATTTTGTACAAACTATGTATGTTTTGCAGGTGTAACTTTATTGTAGTTACTGTATTGAGTTTTGAAAGAAAATGTTTATAAATATGTTTTAAATATTTGTAACTATAGAATGTACGACTATATAATCACATTAGGGGAATTTTGTTGCATTTCAGTAAGCGACGTGGCATAAGAAAAAACGTGCCTTCACAATTAATTAAAGATTAAAGAAAGTAAGGAAAAAACTTGCAACTTATTCAACAGTACAATATATAAAATTATGTATATCCATAGAAACGACAAGAATTTTGTTCAGTAATTTTTCGATAGATCAGTTTATTATGAAAATTGTTCAATTTCGAGTACGGCCGGTAAACTCCTTCAGGATCCATTGTGGCCAGGACCAGGACCAGAACTTACAGATGAGTTACTTATATTTTCTTAGAAATCACAGCATTTGCTCCTCGGTCTCTCACTAAAAAAGCAGTTTATAAATCCTAGTTTTAGTGACAGGACAACGGAACAGTTAGTCACAACACTATTACTAAATAACGACATTGAAATACGTTTTAATTATTTCGTTGATTTGATTTATAGATGTATTAAGGTTGTCATAGCTTTGTTTAAAAACTGCAAATGTTGTATTTTAGGCTATTTCTAATCCGCTCTGTACCCAAAAAATACAGGGAGAATTGTATTGTAATATAAGATAAAATACAAACGTGAAACGTGGTGAAATTGAACCTGTTTTTACATATTTGATGACGAATTAATACTTATATAAGAGAAGTATTTTCTTACTTACATCAAACCGCCTTCTTTCTGACGTATTATCTTGGAATAAATATTGAAATTTAAGTAAAATTAGTGTATGCTAGCTGAATAATAATATCGGTGATCGACTGTATCGTGTAACATTGCTTTAAGTAAATATTAAAAAAGGAGTATAGAGTAGTTTTTAAAAGAAATATATTTTATTAATTTTTTTTATGACATAGTTACTAAATCCTACACCAGAGCTTTCTCGTGTCGTAGAGTTCTATCACTCACTTTCTTATTAGACTCCACTATGGCTATGGGGATATAGCGGATCGACTTTTTCGTCAGCAACCTTCATAGAGATATAGCAGTGCAGGTAATTGTGGGGCGAGACAATATGTAAGTAAGGAATTTGGTACAGTTAAGGGAATATAAGTGATCGAATTTTTCGTCAGCAACCATCATAGAGATGAAGTAGTGCAGGTAGTTGTGAAGCGAGACAATCTGTAAGTATGGAATTTGGTACAGTTTGGGGAATATAACGGATCAACTTTTTCGTAAGCAACCTTCATAGAGATGTAGCAGTGCAGGTAGTTGTAAAGCGTGACAATCTGTAAGTGTATAATGTGGTACAGTTTGGGGAATAATTTTTCGTCAGTCATCATCATAGAGATATAGCAGTACAACTAGTTGTACAATCTGTAGCGTGACAATCTGTAAGTGTATAGTTTGGTACAGTTTGGGGAACATATCGGATCGACTTTTTTCGTCAGTAATTAATTATAATAATAATATAGCAGTACAGGTAGTTGTTGAGTGACAGATCCTATGAGTAAGCAATTTGGCACAGGGTTATAAACAAAGAACCTGGAAACATATTATAAATCTTACAACTAACGGTTACGGTGAGAAATAGCCTGAAAAACGTAATACCCTACTCGGAAGTCAAATAAAAAAATAGTTTATATTTCCACAAAATATATAATTGACAAAGAGCAGTAAACATCTTATACTAATAAAGAAAAATAACAACTCACGATGTAATAATTCTTATAGTTAACAAGAAACAATTTAATAAATAATAATAATAATAATACTATATCAAGAATAAAAGAATCAAAGAATAAAACCATACATAAAAATAAAGAGAGATATTAAAAATAAAATCAATTTAATATAGCATTCATCATCAGCTTTAGTATTCTATCTAATCAGATACTTAGAGGGAAATGAGCCTGCATGGACTTAAATGGCTTCTAAGTAAAGTAAAGTAGAATAAATTATGTATATGATTTAAGTAATTCTGTTGATTATTAATATTTTAGAAAAACTATTTAAAAGTAAATACAAAAAAGGACAAAACCTTAATGAAAATGTATTCTCTATGTCAATTATGGAGAGTATAGGGTTCTGTCCCGTCAATAGGACCGTACTCAGGCTGGGGTTTTCGGAGAGTTTTACCGGGGCCCAGGCAGTCCCGCCACACTGGCAGGTGGCCCGGCCGATTATATTTTTCCAGGGACCGCCAATACTGCAATCGGCCCTGCCTTTCAGTCAGCCTATGTCCTCTGTAGTCAACAGAGATAATTGACTCGGCCTCCTTACTGCTGTTAAGTATCAACTACTTCTTGTCTTCTTTCTTAAAATCTTTAAGAGAGAAAGAGTTAATTAATTTTGAAATTTCTAAAATCAGTAAATTAATTACAATATAAAATATGTCCTAGATTAAATTTATTTGTTGCAACCATTGATCTGTGTTGTTGAAAAGTTTTAATTCCGACTTTATTGGCATATCTTCCGTTGTGAGAATGTGGGATTATAGAAAAAATTGCCAAAATGTTTGTTAATATGAATCAATAATTTTTATAATAATTTACTTTAATAATTTTTTCCATCTTTCAAATTCAAGTTTTTAAAACAATAAATCAGAGGGTAGGATTCTACCCTTCGGAATCCCAGCCTCATACTATATTTAAAACAATAGCTACACTTTTAAAATGTAAGTATATAGAGACTACCCCAACCAAGCTAGAATTTCATTATGAAAAACGGCATTGCGCAGTTTTTTAAAAATAATATGATCTATCCATTTCATTCGGAAATCAAACAAAACACCCAAGTATTTTTATGACGACATCCTCTCAATTTTATTATAGGCATAGTCATTGTAATAATGATTATTACGAATATGAATATTTAAATCGTTTAAGTATTTTATATAACGGAAATATGCGTGAGTTTATTTTCCTTAATGTTAAGTGATAAAACATTCTGTTCCATCCACTTTTTAATTGCCATGAGGAAAAAGAGATTTATTTTTAACGTCCAGTCAAGGTATACCTTTGATAATATTAAAATTTTCAAAAAGTCATACATTATCATGAATATGCAGTGTTTAAATGTCAATAATGCATACACAAATAATGTAGGACACCTAGTAGCGTGAACTTGAATTACACCATACTCAGTAGGACTACCCCGAAAAATCATGTATTTATTAAGCAGCTACAAAGAAAAGAAACTTTTGAGACAGCCTACTGAGGGTTCGATTTCAATGGCGCTTAGTCATAACTCATAGATTGACAATGAAGCGTTTCTATGTAAAAATATGGTTTTATACAGTATTTAACATCTACACATGTAATTTTACCTGAGATATCATGCAATGTAATACATTCGTATTTTTGGCCTGAATGGCTTCTATCATTGCAAGTTAAATTAATATAAAAATTGGAGATTATGATTTGAAGTATAAACTTGAAAGTTGGATTACGGTTGGTATTTCAAAGTACATAGAAATTAACAAAGTGTAACATATCATGTATAGTTTTTTCTGCAAAAACTACATGGTAAGAAAGTAAGGATTGCATTTGAAATCCATTCCATTTCTGTTTTTTGAACTTAACATTTTCGATTTCTTATTTCACACTTATTACAGCATATCACTCTACCAAAAAGTCAAATAAATATTAAAATATAAAAAATAAGGATAAATTTATTTTAAAATATACAACTTGTAATACTAATATATTCTAGAAACAAATTTGTTTCTCCCACTGAAATTTCCCAAAGATGTAGAAAGTTCTTATCATTTACTTCAAAAAAATGAGTTTTACGACAAACAAAATGAAGACGGGATTTTGGAATAATTAGTAGTGTGATTTTAATAGTTTGTTATTATGTTAATATACTGAACTGTACTATCAGTTACGGACGTTATATTATTTACGAAACACGCCGACTGAATCTTGTGTACATTTTCCGAAATTTGACCTTTGATGTGGGCTTTTTGGTTTCAAACAAATGAGATACGTAATAAATTAAATAATACATCGTATAATGAATGAGTAGTGTTACCTTTGATAATATTTGACCTGTTTGACTATTTATATTATTATTGAAATAACCATTAACTAATACTCTCTGTTGATTTTACGGACAATTTTAACGAGGTATAGTGATTTTGTAACGTTTGTGAGATGTTTGAAATGTTTATAATATTTTACTTGGCCACTGTAACTTCAACTGAATTGTCAATTATAAAAGCTATGTTCAAGTTTATAATCCTCTATTAAACTATAAAAAGGCATTTCAAGGACTACAGTTTTATACTAAAAAAAATTAAATTCAACTTTAACGCTTTTGCTACCAGGCCGTGCGGCGCAGTGCACTAGCAAGTGCAACGCACTGAGCTCTTAACTTCTGGTAGCCAACATGTTTTACTCTGGATCTTTATGTTATTACAACATATGCCAAGCATTGAAAATTTTTCATTGCAAGAAATGCTCATTCTCTCTTAAGGATTATTACTCCTATTCCCATGGGCCACTGGCCTGTGCGAAGGTCTTAACATACAGAATAAAGAGGTGAATAAAAAATTGAAGGTCGATTATACTGACAATACGTGCGGTGTACGTCCCTTCGTTTTTAGGCGAGGACAGAGAGACTATAGTTATAGTTACAGCTGGACGGATATATACATATATATATATATACAGAGAGACATACAAAACATATGGACAGAAGCTACAATGAACTAATTTGGTTAAAGCAGTTTTCCCAGTGCGAATTGTTAGGTTTCATCGCTGCAAGGAAAATTATCGGAAAGTAATCTTAGTGTATGAATCATTTTACCATTTTACACACATATACCACACCATGCGTCAGTGATTGAAATCTAAACGGGACATTTCTCTAGAAATATTGTCATTAAAGCTCCTTGTAGTCGATAGGTATGAACAGTAAAAGGTTCATTGCATTAAATATAAGTATATAATACTGACCAAATTTTCATATAACTTTTTGTAGTTACATATTATGTTCCCGAGTTAGATTTGAGAGAAGAAGTTAGATTTACCTTAACTTTGCCTAACGTAAACGTAAATCACACATTCATTCATTCAAAATGAGAGCTACTAGTTTGTTATAACTCCAAAATGCTACGTTAAATATGTGACTGCCTCTTATTTTTTTAAATATCATTAAACTTTTATTAATACATCTGAGAATCAAGATTAGCTGAGGACGGTATGTTAAAAATACCTCATAACTTTGTCTCAATGGAAGTGGTTTCTTAATAAATATAGAGAATGTATTTGGTGAAAGACTTTACGTCCTGTGCAGGTATGGTCAAAGCCCTCCGCACAATATCGAGATATTTTAGTACCAGATATACTAATTAGAAATAACAAGAAATATCTAACAGTTTCCCTAGATATTTTACCTAAACAATAGTTATTTATCATATACACGATATTGTCAGACAAGTAACAAAACTTGTTTGTCTCTATAGCATGTATGAGTGTGGATCAGATAACAAGGATCGGTTTAATGTTAGTGTAGTAATGTACACAAAAACGTGAATGGGAAAACCAAAATGAAGAGAAACAGGTGAAACAAACACAACAGTATATATAAATATGTTTTGTTTTAATTTCCATAGAAACAACACATGAGAGGTATTTTAATTTTTTCGATAAATTCAAAAATGTTGATTACAAAAGGCTTGGAACTCACACCACGCTAGTATGGAGAAGAACGATCAGAAACAAGAGCTTTACTTATCCAAAAGCTTGGTAAGGACCTGGACTCTTTTCTTAGCTCAATTTCAAGTTCAAAGTTGTTTCACACACAGGACTTATGGATGAGTTACTTTATGCAATTGCAATTCAAAGTTTTTTATCTATTCTCCTTATCCAAAGTAGTTTAAATCCTAGTTTTAGGGATTAACGATCGCAGAAAAAACATTGAGACAATTTCTATTTAGTTATAACGCGTTTAAAATTAACAGTATTTTAATAATGAGGAAGATTATCTTGATCAACAAATAATTTTCGTATATTGTGAGAGCTAAAAAAAGAACATCAGATTTATGGTTTTAAATCCTTTCAATACTCTACGTGTATAGAAAGAATCAGTTTACATTTTAAGTTACTTATATTGTCCAAATGATATAATATCCGTTCATACATATCTGATAAAAAGTTTAAAGATTACTTGGGGAAATATCTAGTTAAATACGTCTGAGAGATATCACTCAAGCATTTTATAGTGGTGCTGTATAGAAAATAATTTGAAATTATTGAATGCTATTTGTATTAGGAATAACATTTATAACTTAATTACATTTAATTGTTTACACTCAATAAAATAATATCGAAATTATACATATTTGCGGAGGAATATGGTCTGTAATTGTTGATTTAACCTATTAGTTAATTAAATTATCACCAGAGCTCTGAAGTTACCATTACAAATATTCCGAATGAAATTAAATTTCGCCTTTTCGTTTCTATCGTAGTACAATTAATTGCATTTCATAATGTTGTAACATATCTTGTAGTTATTAAACATTTACTTTCGGAAACTAAAGTACAATTTTTTGAAAATTATGTAGCCTTCAAAAAATCTTTTTTTTTAATGAATATTAAATTTTTCCCTATTTTTTCCCTCTTAGTTAAGAATAAACAGATACTTAAAAAATAAATAGTTTATTTAGTAAATATTAATCGTAACTGTGCTCCTCTTTTAGTTGTAAATTTTGTTAAGAATCACGTAATGTCAGATTAGGCCTACTATTTACAATGCTGCTAAATTACTTAACAAACAGCATGTATTACCAAGTCCCTCGTAGATAGGTTGAGCTAAACTTCTAGTCGAAACGTTAAGAGACACTTTGGGCATAACAAGTTGCAGGAACAAATTGAAATCGCTACTAATGACCTCATGGAAACGTATCAATATTTTAAAGTCAATTGGGAGGTTTATATTTTAAGTTAAAAACTTTTAATAATTATAAAATGTGAGGAAATTTTTTTAGTTTTAAAATTTAACTTTGTTAAAATCATCAATTAAGATTTTTTTTTCGCCGTCTATGACAATATTTACGAAAATAATAAATTTAATTAATTTTGTAAACGTAATATTATTGTGCAAATTTTATTTGGGATAGTTGTGTATTCCTGAGAATATGGAATTAAAAGTTATTTTATAATAGGTAACTTCACTTATATACAAAATCTCTACCTTGGTTTGTGTATATTTGATTTTATAACAGTACAACTCACCCCAGGCCTCCTAGTTGCTCGCTTTCCAATTTGGAAGTGAAAAGAAAACCGTAGTTGCTAATCACTAATTTACTGGTGATAAAACTGTTGTTTGCCCGTTAGTTTGTCAATTGATGTAAAACACATGCATGACGTAAAACGTCTCGCCACAGGAAGGCTGGCAAACACACAGACAATATATTTACAGAAAACTTATTTACATCGACGACTGGTTTTGATTTGGGCAGGCCCTCTAGCCTACTGCCAGTGTCAATCTGGTTTAATGAACAAGTTCGCCGTACACGATGTTTCTCGCGTAGGCGACTTCATTGGATACCCTATCACGAAGACAAGGACAACGATGTCTTCTGGGCGTCGAACTCTACTGAGCAGGACGTACAGCTGCCCGTGGGTAAAACAGTCAGTGCGAAGCTCGACTCCGACAAGATCGATTGTTTGACCTTGGCTCTTGTGACTGGTCATCATCGCACATGCCATCGACTGACGTCACCGGACAAGTAACGGCGAAATTTACTGAAGAATACTCCAATCTTTTGATCCGTTTTAGATTTAACTTTAAAGACAGTGAGTGCCCTCAAGTCGGAGAGTTAAAATAAATCCCCACTGCCATACAACCTTAAATTACTGTCGGGTATTGTTGTATTGTTTTTAATAGGATTTTTATAATCATGTTAATAATTTACTAATTAATGTTTTTAAGTAATTAAGTTTTTTATCAGATTCAAGATACAATATTTAATAATATTATCATTCACTATAAATTAAGCTTAAAATGACTCATACGATTCTTACACGTCTCAAAAGGTACGGTTTTTAAAAATGCAGTAAGCTGTAGACCATATAAGAAATTATGAAGAATAAAATAGCTTGGAAACGTTTTATGTGCTGTTTATATAAGAAATTGGAATGAAAATATTGTTTTTTTACATACTCAGGTCTTATTCCCTATATAATAAATGGGAATTGCTTAAATACAAGTACTAGTGGTACTCCATTCATTAAGAAGTTTGTATTTTTCTAATGGTAAACTAACCAAATTCTCTCTTATCCCGAAGAATATTCGTATAGTATTAGTAAACGATACCTATGTTATGTGGGTTATAATTTATTCTACTTTCATTGCTATAAAAAAACGTCTTCATAATTTTGTATCTTGCATATTAAACTATAGGAATAAAATCACCAAAAGGGTATTAGTTCTAAAGCTTAGAATATACACCTCTACGTGTATGGAACGGTACGTTTTAGTGAGACTGGTTTATAACTAATAACTGTGACTTCTAATGAGGAATTTACGGCGTGTTCCCCATTTTACTCCCATTGAATATGGTTAGCTGTTGCCGATAAAACATTTTCGTATCTAAAGGTTTATTTTAAATGTGGTAAGCTAATCTGTTGTTACAATAAATAATTTCATGTTTTAAACCCTTTTGATAACCTCCTCATTTTGACCTCTATCAGAACTAGTGAAGATAATGTTTTATCTCTTCATTACAGGACATTTCACTATAAACTTCAAAGAAAATCACTTTAATTATGTGTACAATGAAAATTAGCTCTCACCTCCTGTGGTATGACCGAATAATTAATTCTTTGATCTAATGTTATACTAAGTCGACATTTACATAATTAACAAGTTTAGAAATTAAACTGGATAAAGTTAGTCTATTTTAAAACCTCAAGTTTAACCAGTTGTCACTGGTTAAACTTGAGGTTTAACTGGTGACAACTGGTTGTGGGTAAAGATATGATGTCAAAACTCACGAATACAGAAAGCTGCGTACCTATGAGAGCCATGATACCTAGATCAGTAGGTTAAAACTAATTAATACCGAATTATCTGAAATTCTTGCCTCTTTAGCCTTCCAATCTTTTGGTCCCCTGACTTACGAAAGCTCTCAACCATTTTCTAATATCACTCCTGTCATCGATTTTTAGGCGTGTAATTGTTTTAATTCATGCGAACAGCTCTTCGGCTGATAAAAATATTAAAGTAATGTTTATTAAAATCCATGGAAACAACAAATTTTCCTTCTTTGTGGTATTTTCATTTTGTTGGGTAGTTCACTTTTCTTGTTCAAAAGTAGGTCAACTCGCAGCAAGCCGGAGAACCACCACCAGGAACAAGATGCGATGGAGAGAAGCAGGACCAGGATAGGGACCTATAATGAAAAGTTTCAAGTTTATTCTATTATTAAAAAATAAAAGTTTTCGCTCTTACTATATCTTGCCACGCAAAGCTGTTTACAGCGTTCTTTTAGTGACAATTAATCACAGCACCAACCTCTAGAAAACCTCACGTGTATTAAAAACACGTTTAATAAATAGGTTTTTATATTTTTTGATCATTAAGTTTGGAATCCATTCTTGTTTTTTGAAGAATATATCATTTATAAAGATATTTATTTCCCTGGTCTGATTGATGATGATAAACTTGTGTTTTGGGCTGCTTTAATACTTTCGAAAGATTAGCTTATGCAGGAGGTAATAGGGACTGTTTTAAATAGTTGATAAAAAAATCAGTACTTATGTAAAATAAGCATTTTGCTCTTATGTCTAACAGCTATCTTTCAAAAATTGTAATAAGCTAAATATAGAGAGTTTAATTCATTTAGTATATTCTAGCTGACTAACTTAAAAATTCCAACTAAATAATGTTAAATTGATTAAATTTGGTGTTCATAAATAGTATAGACAACTATTTGAAAAAATCGTAATCTAAATCAATTCTATACACGCGTTATTACTTCAAGATCCTAAAACATTACTATTTAAACATAGTCTCGTTATTTTAAAGTAGATCAACGATTGTGAGTTCCAATGCCCGATCGGTCTAAGACGTTGGACTTTGAGTCTGAATTAGAAATCAGGAAAATGAAATATCTTCCGGTGTTAATTATTAATCTTAGGAGTGTTTAATTTTAGAAGCCATTGAGAAAATACATATTTATGAAGTATCTGATATCCAATAGGAAATTATGTGCAGAGCAATGGGTAATGGGTGACTGACATATAACCTTCGATAATATCTAGAGGCGTTCTTGTCTGAATGTCAAAATGTTATGTGGAATTGGCTTTCTAATTAATAGTTTGTTAAGAGTATTGTTTTGAATTGTAGCTTTTTCTATCCACACATGGTCTCATTGCCTTTTTATTTTTATATAAAGAGAATAACATATTGGTTGAGCTATTAGAAAGTTGTATACAAAACTATTGAATAAATTAGTAACAGTATATAGTAATTAATCGTAATAACAAGATTATTTATAATTTCTTAATTATTGGAGACCTTTTTAGCTTTTATGGTATTCTTAAAATTAATTGAGTTCTATCTTGTCAAGTCATACATACATATCATATGTCTTGTCTTTATTGTATACATATCTGTTATTGTTTATTATGTATTAACTATGTTTTATTTTTGGGAAATAAATATTTTCTTTCTTTTTTTTCTTTTTCATGTGTGGAATACAGAATTTGTAAATTGATTACTTTTATGTTTAGTGTTTAAAAAGTAATGTATACAAAATGTTACAGTAAATTTATGACCCCACCTTAATTTAGAAAGACCCGTAAATTATTTATTATAAAAATCTATTATTGTCTATTATTTTATTATCTATCCGAGAGTCAAGAGTAGCTGAATACTCTAAATTTAAAATATATCAAAGTTTTATTATATAGGGTATACATGTAGTTAAAGCCTTTACGTTCTGTGCGGATATAATCAAAGGTCTCATCAAGCCCAAACAATGTGTAGAACAGCTCCCTTACATTTAAACTCGGTTAGAGTTCTACTAAGCAATACCGCATCTATATTTAAATATGTGTCATAGTTTATCTTTTTATATTTAAAATAAATAAAATTTGACAGTCGTAACTTATTTATATTAATAAAATCATAATTTGTTAAAGTACAGGAATGTAATAGATGTCAAATATGTTATGAGGATAAAGAGTTAATTAAACCAATGCGCAACCCTACTAGTGTTAGGGCTGAGGTATAAAACATTGCATGCTGGTTATAAAATAGAGTTTACGTTTTGTCCTGCGGCATACAGGTATTGATTATTACCTGCAGATCAGCGTAAACTGTTTTTAAATAATGTATTGTTAATTTAATAAACTATAGATATAGTAAATTGTTTACACTAAGGAACTGTAAAATTTCAGTTTTTATATACTGTTATGTTTCAGTTAGATACATCAAAGCGAAAACTTTAATCATATCTAAAAATTTCCTTTTAGTTTCAGATATAATATTTAGTAATGACATGACATAATGAGTACTGTGCCTGAATATTGGATCTTAATTATGATAATTTATCACATTAACATTAATGAAAGACGAGTAACAAAACATGTTTGTCTCTATGTATGTATGTGTTGGGGTAATGTGATAACAAAAATCGATTTAATGTTAATGGTACTCATGACGTAAACGAGCAAGTGAAGATAACAACATGAGCAAGAAACAGATGTCACACTGCAATGAACATATTAATATCTTTTAAAATATCCATAGAAACAACAAAGAACAGGTAATACAAAGTTTTTGGTACATTCAGGACTGTTATTTACAAACTTCGTTACACTCACGCAACATTAAGTTGGAGAAGTAAGACCATGAACAAGTGCGATGCCCAAAGCTTGATAAGGACCAGGACCTTTTTGTTGTTCCGTTTAATATTCAAAATCTTTCAACACGCAGGACGTGGAATATTTGCACCTGCATTACGATGACACGAATACCAGGATTGAAACAAGGACTTATTATTTACTTTAATTATTTACTATTTACACATTTTAATTGATTATTCTTCTTACTCAAGGCTATTTACATCCTGGTTTTAGTGGTAATTAACTACAGCATTTAAAAGGATTATAATTTTTAAGGAATTTTACAAGGATTTTATTTTCTTGCTTGATAATGATAATCATGATCAAAAATAACTTGCGTATGTTATTGGACAAACTTTTGATTTATAGTTTTAAATCCATTCAGTACTCTAAATGTACATAAAGAATCAGTTTACAACTATCTTCTTTATAACCTCCAAATGTTTTAAGGTCCATTCTCTCATATTTTATAAACAGTGTAAAGATTAAAAAGAGAATTCTTTACTTAAATGTGTCACATAATTCAGGCATTTTATAGTGTAAATATTGAAATTAACTTGAAATTAATAAATGTTAGCTCATTTAGGATTAAAAATTCATAACGTATTCCGTTAATTTCTTTAAACTCAATGATTTATAAAAACGGTTTTGTACAGATTTGAGGAGAAATATTATGGTCTATACCTTTTAATTTATTCATTTAGTTGATTAGATTACCACCAGAGCTCTCTTCCACTTTACAAGAGACTAATAATTGCCGATTAAAATTATAGAGTTTTAGAAATGACTTCTTAGATTAAATTGTCACCTTTAAAAGTTTAACTTCCAATATTAATAATAAGTTTCCTCCGAAGAAATTAAAAAATCTATATTTAAGAATAATGCCAGGTTCTAGTTGGTATAAAAATTACTAAAATTGTTTATGGGGATATCATTTTCATCACACATTGACAGGAAAGCGAATCTACTGCAAAATCAGATGGGAACAATCAGAATACTTGTTAGGAAATGACGACCTACATAGCCTTAAAGGTGTTAAAGTTTATACCCAGATACCGAGGTAACTGAGGCTTTGGTTATTATATGCTCATTTTACTCTAAACATAATAAATGCTACTATAAATTGCTATTTAATATTTTATATTTTTAATGAATGAGTAACATAATTTTGTACACAAAAATTTTTAATTTTATACATATAACTGTAAAACTCAATTAGCTTTGAAATAAAATAGTGTAAATATCAAACTCGATTTTTAAAGAGACAAGAACACTTCGTATTGGAACCTAAGGATGTGGATGCATTTTTTTTCAATTCGTAGAAAAGAAACACAATATATTAAATACATACTATTGTCTTCACTCGATTTAAGGGTTATATCACATTCATCGAGATCATTTTATTCGTCAATATTATGGAGAAACAACTACTTATACAACCATGCAGATAAAGTAACTAACATAAGGGCTTTCAATTCATATTAGCTCTAAGTTTATTTTCAGTTCTGTATTGTTTTAAAACAGTTATTAGAAGATTTAATAGTATGTGTTGTTTTGAAAATTTATAAGGTTTATTGTAAATATTTGCTACATTTCATTATTTAAAATAATTTCAGTTCCTGACATGTTATTAGAGGTGATGTTCTTGGTACTTCAAATTAACAGTTATTATAAAAGTTTTTTTTAAAGTTTACACCCTGTATTCCACTAACCAAATGAATTTATAATGGTAATATTCATAAAAAAACATAAATTTAAAATTTAAAACTTTGGTTACCATTGACTTGTACTGTGAAAAGCAATAACTTTACCATTATGATCTGGTACTCATCACGCTCAGCTCTGCGTCCTAATATAGCCACATTATATTCCTTATGTTAATTGTGTTATATTTTTTAAAGAAATAATTCTTTATCATCAGTATAACTCACGAGGCATGAAATATTTCAATGTTTTCTGTCTGTTAGTCTGCAAGATATCCTGAAAACAAACCGACCTATTAAATTAAATATTTGCATGAACCTTAATTTATATTTGAGCAACAATGTGTTTGATATTAGTACACGTTAACCGATGAGATTTGGATGAGGGTCAGCTAATATTTTTGCAAAGATCTTATAGGTAACCATGATGGAAACGAGAAAATAGATGAGTAAATAAATATGTAGGCAACCTAAATACTAACATGTAAGATTTTTACAAGTAACACTTTTATTCGTATAGTAAAAATAAATTATACGATATTGGGGTAAATATTAAACATTTTTGACACTATATAACTTTATCGCACTCTAGCGTTGTGGTATCCTCGATTGCTTACTAGAAAACTGGTGTAAAAGCTTTGCATGAAATTTCTAAATAGACAAGTATTAGTTATATGATGGTGCATGTCCAGCCAAGGAATTAAGCTGAGCTTCTTCTTGTCCTATGATAATTAAAAAATAGATTGACTAACATCTGTATGTCAGGATTAACATGACATTTTTATTCTAAATGTAATTATTTCCTTATCTATCTAGTTTAAAAAACACTTTATGATCTACACTATACGTACTAAAATTATCCTATATTTGAAAGAAACAGAATACAAACAGAAAAAAACTTCTGTGATTTATGGTTTTAAATCCTTTCAGCACTCTAAGTGTACAAAATGAATAACTTTACAACTATTTTCTAAACAAAAATGCAAATGTTTTAAGATCCTTTTATAAATATTTAATACAAATTTTTAAAGATTACTAAGAGAATTATACATATAAAATGTGGCTGATAGACGAAAGCTTAACCAAAGCAAGTTGCATTCTAGTTTTGCAATTATTAATTACAGAAGCAGTTAATCAGTCCCTATGTGATTATAAACGCTTATAAAATTAACAGGATTTTAATCTTTATGAGTTTATGTTCTTGTTTTATATTGACCAACAAATAACTTTCGTATTTTTATCAGCAAGCTGAAAGAATTTGTTGATTATTTTTTTTATCCCTTAAGTACACTAAGTGTACAGAAAAAATCAGTTTACAATTTACTACCATACAATAATCAAAATGTTTTCAGATCCTTTGATACATATTTGATAAAAGTGTAAAGACTACCGAGAGAATTATTTTCTGAAATGTGTTTGAGAGACATCTTACAGGCATTTTATAAAAGTTTAAATATTGAAAATAATTTGAATTTTTAGAATTGTAGATGACTTAGGGACATCATGAAGCTAACGTTATTATTAATTTGTTTAAACTCAATCATTTTCAAACCCAGTACTGTATAGATATGAGGAGAAATATGGTCTGTATTTTGAAATTTATTCAATTAGTTTCTGAGATTTCTAGCAGAGCCCTCTTCCACTTTACAAAATATTAGAAATGTTTAATTGAAACAAAACAGTTATAGAAGTAACTTATAAGATACCAATGTCACCATTAAAATATTTAATTTACACTATTAATAATAACTTATATATAAAAAGGTTACAAAATATATATTTGAAACTCATGCCAGTTCAGTTCTAGTTCTGGCTAATAGAAAACTTTTTAAATAAATTACCTCTTGATGTAAAATTCCTACCTAAAACTGCACTGTGTTGAAGGTACATAAAAAACTTATTACAGTAAAACTAACCGTAGTTAGAATCATGTTATAAGTAATAAGGGGTGATTATTAATTTAACATTAATATTTGTGTTCAAATGAAAGGCCTCTATTACCGTTGTCGTCAATAAAATACCTTAATATAACCAATTTTGGGAATCAGTTTTGTTTCAAGTATGTGAAAAGGAAACAATACGTTACAGATTAAAATTTTTAAACATGTATTGAACGGCCTATCTTGTTTTAGAAGATTGTTTATTGCAAATAAATTATTGTGCTTTATAAATTTGTGCAGGTTTAATAAAGAAATTTCCATCATAAGCTAATCTTAATTTTTAAAATATATAGCTCCTAAGAGGTGCTATTTTGAAATGTAGATAAGAATCTGCAGATCCTGAATAACCAATTAAAAAATTACAAAAGTCACTAATAAACAACACTAGACTAAGTAGTTATAAATATGGGTTTTCAGTGGAGTTATTTCTGCAGCATCAGATGCAGTTGCCTAGTGTTGGAAGCCCGAGCTTTTGAGAATGTTTCTTGAATGTAACCAAACTAATTGTACGTACCAGTAAAAACTACTTTGGAGTAAGGTGTGACATTAAAAATGTATGCGTAATGTATAATTGTAAAACAGCATTTATAATAAAAATTCAGTCTTATCAATCTTTATTTATTTTAATTTTTTTTCACTTGCTACATTTAATAATATATACTTTTATATAATTAACAAAATGTTTTGTATGAATCTGTGTAAAATGAGGTCAGGAATAACTGATAAAAGGTAAAAGAAGAAAATGATTCCGTAAGAATTTCTCTATAAAGAATTTTTGTTGAAACCTAGCATTTTAAGTTTAATAAAAATCATTTAAAATCATTAGTACTCAACAGAATATTAACTGTACTAAAATAAAATATCACATGCTAAGTTAGTTAGTACATTTAGTTTTTAGAATAAAGCTCCCACAATATGATGTCACTATTGACACTGTTTCAGAAAAATTCATGATTTATATAACATGAACTCACATCTTCAATACTCTTAATTGTAATAAATACAAGAATGTAATTAACACTTCCTTGAAAATATTTATAATAAACCTTTAAATTTACGACGGATAAGAGTTAGGAATTTTGTTTATACTATAAATAATAGTAACATATATGATTATAGTTACATATTGTAATTAAAGAAAAATTAAAAATTCACTGCATAATTTGACATGTCTGTTTCTTCTATACATATATAAGTTATACCCGTGTTTGCAGTTAAAATAAACTTTATTTTATAGCTGTAGATATCGTGAACACGAACAATTAACAATAAATTAATTTTGTAAATATATTTTTAATTTGGCGGTAGTTTTATGTTTGATACATTTACATAAACACAATTTACTGAACATTTCTGATGTTATAATATTATTTCACTAAAGCTCGGATTACAGACTTTTGAAATATTTACGATGTGATAATGTAAGTAAGGTAAACAATTCATTTTGTCATCCAACGGTCGTAAATCTGTAGGGAAAGGTTGTGATCAAAAGTACAGTTTCAGACAGAGAGAGTGAGATGGAGACACAGTGGGAAGGTGGGAAGACTCAGTGGGGTTCCTCGCGCTGAGTTTGGCATGTTACTTATGTTACGTTCTTTGGTTTTAAATCCAAAGTGTGATAAATAATGTCAGATCACACTGACACTGCTCTATACGATATATATATATATATATATATATTATATCTATTATGTGGAATCCCACAGCAGAAAACATTCCTCTAATTCATCATATAACTAGTATATTTAAATACTCCTGTAATTTTTTCATAATGCCGAGAGCCTTAAATTAATAATTATGTAATAAATCATACTATAATACTTCGTAATGTTAAAGCATAAATACAAGTTGTTTTAGACTCCATTTACCATACAGAACAACATCAGTGAAATTTATTTTTCATTTTAAAATAATAAACATTTAAAACACGAAACTTTGCAGAAGTAAGATTGGTTTTTTTACAGTTGTCATATAATAGTCTTTAAAATTTAATACAGTAATACACAAATGTTTACAAATCAAACACATAAGTTTCATACATAAGTTCATACACTCATCTCGAAAACCAACATTGTCTGTTCCATCAAGCTTTAAAAACCAAAAGTCTGAATAGGTTATATACATCTTAGTAATTTTGGAAAACCAGGAATCACGTTTATTTCCTCCGATATAGAATATATTTCCAAAGCAAGTCTAATAGATAATTGTTTACTGATTATTTTTATTTAAAATATGGGTTTTGAGTTGGATAAAGGATATTTACATTTAATGATATGTTACGACTCGGAATTTCGGCTCTAATATTTTAAAAATTATAAATAATTGAACCTAAAATTATGAAGCTTATGAAAGAAAATTGTGGAATTATATTTTATTATTTTTATGTGGAAATTAAGTCGAATTGTAATTAATAGCACAGGATGGCCTCTTTCATGGCGTGCATACTAGTATTAGACAAGGAGAATACAGGTATATATCATAGTGCCGGGGGCTTAGAGCAGCCACAGCCTAGACATTGCGTGGAGAAAAATTATATGTTATTTTCCTTTCTAAATTTTCTAATGTTAAATTGAAGGCAATATAACATTAACTTGGGATTACAGTACATTTTAAAAACCATACTACTCAGAAAAAAGTTTAAAAGACATACATAAATGTACTTTCTAATAAAACCTGCACAGATATTTTCGAAAAATAAACTAAAATTAATTTTTTTATTGTTATTGATTAAAAAAGTTTTTTCGTCATACGGTAACAACCTTGTAGGTATAAAATAATTTAGTTTCAGAATTAGAGAAACATCAAAAATAGTTTACTTAAAACATTTCATTTAAATTTAAAATTCAAGTGAAACAGCGTAACTTTTTCTCTAAAAATATATAAATTTAAAAAAGTAATAATAAATAAATTAATAAATACTCATCATAATTGTACTACAAAACTGTTAGGTTGCTAATTGTTTAGAGAAATTTCATGACAGGTTCATATTTACAAGTTGCTAAAATACGTGATAAAGTAACAGATAGTAGTCTACTAATAAGTCCACTAATAAAGTGTTTGACGTTAAATTTCTAGATAAAGAGTTTAAGAACCTCTTTGCGTTAATCGGGTTCACGGACGAGACTAAATCGTTATTTATAACTTCTTGGAGATGAAACAATATTCTGCCCTCAATTGGGTGTTTTAACTTTTAAATTTAGCACTTATAATTAACTATATTATAGGTATATATGAATTTCCATTAAGTATTAAAAGCTTAAAACGTGATTACATAACCCAGGAAATTATTCTGATATTGAAATAGTAAGGAAATAACCGCACGAAATTGATTTCTTTCCAGCGTATTTTACTGGTTAATTGGATATTGGATTAAAAGTTAAATAATGAAAAGTGTAGGAACTTTAAAAATATATAAAAATGTTCAGTAAGTATATTAGCATATATGTACAGGGTTTTCATCATATTGATTCGTAGCTCTGTATGGAATTGTATGACAGGGGGTTGTTTGTTCCGATGGTCTTAACTCTCGCTGAATTGATGAAGTAGGATAAATCGGACTTGACATGGCAAAAACCCAATCATGTATTACTGTTTACATCAACTTACGTCATTGTTTACACCTGACAAGTATCGATGACAGCGACTGAATTTCCTGCTGTTGCTGGTGTGCTGATAATTCAATAGGAGCAAGAACATTGTCCACTGACGTTATACACATTGTATCGTTATCACTCAGATGATTATTGCTGATTGTCTTGTACAGATAGAAATATGAAATAGTGCCTATTCCAGAAGATTATTATAAGGTCACCTTAAGAATTATATAAGTCAACTCAAAAAAAAATTATTTAAACATGTTTAAATAATTATGTTCCAGTACCTAAATACTTACGCAATACCGCATAGCATCAACGAGGAAGCAAGATGTTATTCATTTTCAAATTTTCATATGATGAAACAAATCAATGTTTCATTTCTGTTTCTTTTACTCAGGTATCATCTCGGAAGTGTTTTGTTACATTATTATATTTTCTGCCCTGAAAATAATAATAAATCGTTCAATACTTGGAATATAGTGTATCTTATTGACGAAGGAGTTTCTTTGTTACTTTTACACACATGTAAGCTTATTGAATATTGTGGTTTGTTCTTAAAGTAAATGGATTCAAAAGTTGAGTGTACCGACTATGGCTTGTAGCTTGGAAATAATCTAATAAACATCGGTGAAAATAGATCGAACCTTTTGCAGGGAAACCAAAGAGGTTTAAAATGAATGATCAAATTTTGAAACCCAAGAACGCTAAAGGGAAAAATATTGGAGGACATATTTAAAAGAGAACATTTTCTTCTTTTAGACCCCAGGGAAAACTATAAGAAGACCGTCTGTTTTCAGGTGGGAATATATTTCTTACCATCCTGGGTTTTTCATTCATTTTTAAGAACATTTGTTTTTTATTTAATTAAAAATTTTCTTCCTCTCAACTACTATAAGGTGGATCTACTAAAGTTTTGAAAATTTCAATCAATAACATTGCTTTCTATTATACAAAAAAAAAAGTTTTCCATGAATGCAAATCAAAAGTTTGTTTCAAATTATTGTTCTAAATCTAAAATATTTTTTAAAACTCCATTTCAATTATTAAATTTTAAAATTATACTACTATTCTTTACGAAAAAAATAGAACTGAATTATCAATAAAACGGGTAAAACGGGCATGATTTAATCTCTTTCATATTACTGTTTATGGAAATTCGATATGAAAACCATAATTCTTAAAAAAAACACAATAATAATATTAGTGGTATGTTAATATGTTTGTTTCACAAAGTTACATATGAGTGTGCTGCGGATCAACACGTATTAGCATTATCTTCTACCAACAAACCTGAATCAGTGTGAACTTTTGACTGAATCTCATTAGTTTGGGATGATAGTGATGTAACGACGAATCAGCAGACTTGACAAACACTCCCCTTGGGAACTCTTGTACATTGGTGTTTAAGTTTCTATTGCGTCTATTGATCAATCCGGCTAAATACTTTAGAAATATTTGAGGATTATTATAAGCAAAACTCTCATTTTACTAAAACCAAATAAAAGTGATAACAATAAAACCTTAGCTTTACTAGTATGTCAACAAAACTGTGTAGATTTTACGTAAGTCGTTTTACGGAAGTACTGTTTGATTTTTCCATTGATAGTATATTCTTCCAGTGGATTTTAAAGTGCGGAGGATCTTAGACTGTCTTCTGCTGAGATTATAAAAGTAAAATTGCGTCTCATTTTAGAAGGCAAAGGCCTAAGGGACACTCACTAAAACTTAACCTGGGTTAGCAAAAGCTTATAGGTGACTAATAATAAACAATCACTAGGGAGGGGCTCTTGAAAAAAGACGATAGCACTTTCAGTCACCTATCGAATTAGCAGTCACCAATCGAAGGCCTTGTCTCTGTTTATCTTGGGTTAACCATCGTAAACCAACACACTGTTCCTATTGGCAAAACAAACCATCCTTCAGTACACACACAATGATAATACATTATATCGTGTAATACCAACTTAGAAATAAATAAAGAAAATTCTGTGTTTATAAGTCCAAAACATCAGGAAGAAATTGTTTAGTATGCTTAGGTTTGCAAGATACTTTTAACAAGATAGAAACCATACCATAATAAATCCAATAACAACAATACTTTTTATCGATAATTCGTTTATATTATCACTTTGCGCCTTCTCCACAATATATCATTTGTGGTTGATGATATGATGATCCTTAAACATCCATCAGCTTGGTCCACAAACTAATGTCACAGTTTTTGTACCTGCGTTTTGCTGTATTTAGTGTAGTTTCTTTTGTCAGGTACAAACAAATCATCCATTGACTTTCTTAACTGAATTAATAACTTTATTTGAAAAATATTTACACACGTTAATAGTTTATTAGGATGTACAATAATTTTAGTTAATCATTATATTAAGTAGAGTCTATAATAATATTCTAAGACGCTGTGCCGCTAATAAACTAAAACAACATACACGCCAAATGACAACGAGTATCAAAAGATCGATAGCACGTAACGTTTTAGGTTTTCTCAGAATAAATACTGATAGACAAACGGACTGTATTTTGGAACCCCCGAAATTTATTAGTGACTTTTTTTGTGGTCGAAAAGGAACCTATTTATTCAGTTTCAATTGCTGTAGGACTTTTCAAATCAACAGTTATCACACTGACGGACCAAAACACAAAAACTAGGTTTCTTCCTTGAGTTTAAGAAGAAATCTTAGTATCAAATTTCACATACCCTGAGCCCTTCCTGTCAAAATTTAACGCACATACGGACAGACAGACAGGCTTACGAAGGATCTGGCAGGTCCTTATTAATGTCTCACTTATATAAAATGTAAATAATGAATAGTGATGTAAATATTATATGAATGCAAATCATCTAAAGTATTTGAGGATAGGCACATTTAATATGTCATCCCGTTCGAATACAATATGAAAGTAATACATTTTTTATCCTTAAAACTAAAAATTTACATAATAGCATTTTCTTGTTTCTTCTCTTGTATTATACACAATATGATAGATTCGGTGAAATAATTAATAATGCCCATTTAACATTGGGTTCGTATTTTTTTTTATCGGTGTGCCCATATGATGTCCACCTATCCCACAATCAATAAATGGCATAATTATATGATCAAAAATTAATATGACGGTAAACAACAATAAATGATTTGTGTCTGTGTAGAAACAAACCAGTGATGTCACCACTGTTTCCAGGGTTTTGTAGCAAATTAGTACTAAGATTGTCAGAATTATATTCAACGGCCTCTTAGTGAATTATTAGTAGTAGAAAATATCGTAGAAGAATCATCATTTCAATCGACAACATGAAACACATGACATCTGTAATCTTAATTTAGTTGCAAACAGAAATCACTGTATATTTATATTTAGATACAGGAACTATCGCGGCTACCACCAACATTAACCACTAATTAACTATTGAAACTGTATAATAACGGTAATGACGGCAACAATTATCTTTTATTATAAGTTTTCTACACTATAAAAAAAACAAATACAATTTGTATTAAATCTAGCTATATCCCGCGGGCTTCGCACGCTTTTCGTAAGCTTTGCCCGTGTATGTGCACTTCTGGTTCAAGTGAATTATAAATTCCCCTGTGCCGATCGAGTTCGAGTCTGCCTTATGTTTATAGCCATCATATCACATGTAATTCATTATAAAGTGGTCTAACTCTCAAAACTTTAAGTTCAATGAGAGATTTATCTTCAAGACAAATATACATCATAACTTCTATATGGTGTTTGGTTATTTAATATACATAAATGTCTCGTAATTGCAGTGTTTAGTGTGCAGGCTTTTTTAAACTTGTATCTTTTTGCAGCAAAATGCCTGGTGCGAATTACATCAATGGGCATAGTAATGTCTACATATATAAACCTTTCTCTGTGGAAAAATTACATATACATACACAAATTTTTCATATGGTTCGGTTAAATAGTTTATCGATTTCATAAAGGGACAATCACATAAACATTCATTTATATATATTAATATATATATATATATATATATATTTATATATAGTATTACCATTAAATTGTTAAGTGGCAATAGCCTTATTTTAGATTTCAATAAAAAATTGAATCACAAAAGAGTACTTGCTCCGCCGGGAGTCGAACCCGGATCTCTCACTTGCCGGGTGAATGTGCGACTACATTACACCAACAGAGCGCTCAAACTTTTTACGATTCAATTATTTTTGTATTTGGCCGTTATCCTGTCACACTGATGGGTTTAAATTAAGCAAACTAACAAATGATCGGAAGACCAAATACCTGTTCAAACGACTTTTTATTTACATTAAATTGTATATAGTGGCAATAGCCTTATTTAATTTCAATAAACATTGAATCACAAAAATTGGGTAATGGTATTGCCACTTAATAAAGGTGAGCGCTCTGTGGTGTAATGGTAGCACAAACAATTATATTATACATTATATATATATTATATATATATATATATATAGCTAACAAGTTGTATTTAAATAACTGCGATAAAAGGATACGTACTTTGGGACTTTTCAAACAATATTGCTACTTGATAACCGATAACTTACAAAACCAAGTAATCCGAATAAGGGCAAATTAATGTTAAATGTATACAGATAACATTAAAAGTGATTTTGTTTTTAAATTTAGCCATACAGTTACATGAAACAATTGTTCTTCAACCTACAAAATTTATTTTGTGATTCGGTACAAAGAGATTGAACTATTTAGGCATTAGTAAGAGTGCTGGAACTTTAAAAATTTGTTTACCCTATAGTTTTTAGTAAATTCGCGATTTAAAAAACTTTTAAGTTCTTACGCAAGATACAACTGAGTAAGGTTTGTTAATTTTATAGAGGCCGGCGCCCCCCCTATCGTTTAAATATACAAACCGCTCATTACATTGCTTCAGGGCGTCTCGGAAAAAAAGATTTGAGGTTTTTTTTTAGCTGGGACTCCCACACTTTTTGATCACTCTACAATAACATAAATACATTCACATCCTTTCCCCTAAACAATCAATAATATTTACTATCATATAATAATTTCAGGCCCTTTATTTACAAAAAATAAAATAAAAAAATTAAAACACCTATAACATAAAAAAAAAACAATGTATTATTTTCTGTAGGTGGAAGTATTTACTCACTTTGTCGCGTGAGCTAATTAGGTCACTCGAATTTCCAGGTGTGCCACCATCCTATTTATTTCGGCGTGCTGATTGTTCTCTCATTGGTTGTTATACTTAGATAACATTGAACTTGGAGGGCTGGAGAGTTATGTTTCTGTCTGTCCTGTTTGTACGACTCCACAAAGATATATCGAAAAAAGACCCCAAAATATTGGTACCTGGATATTGAACATATAAGCTACTAGATTTCTAACATAAGGAAAATTAAGTTCTAAAATACGCTCACAGGTCACTGCATGGGATTTTGGCTGGTATTTTTTGTGGATATATTTTACAGATTGGTCTTATTATAAACCTATGATATTAACGGTTAATATAGCGTAAATATATACATTTTGTAAACAAAATTCAAATTCAACACAAAAATGATCAAAAACGTTTTTTACACTTTCAATGAACAAGAAACACTAACTCCATTACAATATTTTTTAATAGGAACTTTCATTAACTGAACACTGATCTGAAACGATGTTGTAATTAAAAAGCACTGAATATATCATGGTTTTAAAAAATTTGTCAATAAGGAGTTTCATATTTGGACTTCAAATTTTGAAATGAAACTTCATTTTCTACAAACGAAGCTTAAATATTTTCCGCGGTACAGAAATTAACCGTTCATGAACCGATCTAAGCGGAACTACTTTTCTCCCAAGTTTGAAATGTATAGTCTACGCTCATAGCAAAGAACAGTGGGTTTTTGGAGATTTCCCAAATGTATCAACCTAATATCCTCCAGGACTTGTGTAACAAACGCTATAATTGGTGAGAACTATATTCTCGGCATCCATACTGAATCTGGTAACAAAAAATAAATAAAATTATATAACTTATATATATAAATATATATATATATAAATTTTATTATATATATTTTTATATACTAAAGTATATATTATATAAAATTATATAAGCATTTGTGATTACTAATACTGATCTAAAATAGTACATACTCCCTACTAATATGTTATATCTTTATTTTTAGTATTGTAAATATTTATCAGGGTTACTTTAAGCATATTTGAAATATTTTCTTAGATACAATAGTATCACTATCTTACAGAACAACACTAAAATAACATCAAATTAATTTGGAATGCCAAAAAAGTAAAACATTGTCTTGCAAGAGGGGCTTATAAAAGGAGACGGAGAATTAGGTAGTGGAATAGATCGACCCTCTTTTGAAAATCGGAGCGATTCATTCCATTAAAGGGGCTCATTGGCCCCAAAACGACCCCGTTAAAAAATTTTATTGTTAAACATTAATTTCACATTCCCAATCTTACTAAACACCAATGACCGTTGACCAACGAAACTCTATACCTGTAAATAAACCTATCCACCTGGTTCGTTGTACCAATGACCCAATAATTTTCAATTAAAGAAACTAAAGAAAATAGGGGTCGTTGGGACCTAACGAAGCCAGTGGGAGTAATTCAAAATCTATGGATGTTTGTTAAAAATGTGTCGTGTGGGCCAACGGACCCTCTGTTTAAAATTCCATTTCTTCTTGAGGTTCGTTGGGGCCTCATACTAGCAGTGCGATGTAATCATAAATCAAATACAAGAAATCACAGGGGTTCAGGTCACAGCTTGTTTCCTAGATGTGTGGTCCATGTTACTCAATGAACACGCTCTCGACATTGGGTTAAATTAGGGTTGGTCAACACATGTTATAAACTTCTCGAAAAGTAGTGGATAGGCAGTCGAATACACAATAGATAATCCACTCCACACATTCATAATCATCCGCACTTCATCGATCCTTACCTCACCACATTTTAAAAACGGGTTCAAATAGCGTTAAGATACAATTTACGGGAAAATTGATAAAATCGTGATTCAAAAAACTGTTTAAATATTATTTCTTGAATTTCATTAAACTCTTAGACCAGAAAAGTCGGGGGTTTTTAATTTTCCTCTTCTCTACATAACGAAGTCTTATTTCCCGTTTTTCCCCTCGGCGCATTACATCTTCGGCTTATTCCCGCTTACCTTTGGTCGGATGGCCACTACCTGTAAGCGGTGTTACGGGCAAACCAGGGGGAAATGGTTCGTGCCCCTCCGACCTCACCCTCTAATTTCCCCAAAATTGAAAATTTTTTTTTTATTGCAGCGGCAGATATGCTAAATTTTATTGCTAAAAGTCAATACGGGGCTTATAAAATTCCATGCATTCTTACACACAAATACATCATTTAATACCATACACATTTTTCAATCATGCTTCTTCATTCATTGACAATGGAAACCCACTTAGTACATTTCTTCCCTAATTGGGGGGTTTCTCCCAGCTCGAATGCACCAAAAAAACTCACCCGCATCTATTGAATGCTCTGAGCACACCAAGAATCGTTTTAGGCGAGTCTTTAATGCCTTACACTGTTGGGGAATCTTTAATTGAATATGGGAAGTCTATTGAGGAAATGCACACCGGCTTGCGGGGTGTAGGCGTTCCATAAACTACCGTTTTCTGCTAATAAAAGAACATCTTAAAGCCCCGGTAACATTTGTTCCCTCTCCAGAACCTAACTGGAACACTCAGATAAACTCGTGGATGAAATTACACCACCCTCCATCTACTGATAAGTATCTACTAACTACTTATTCCCCTCGTAACAGACACAAATACCCTCATAGGAAAGAATACCCTATCTTTTTACCACTTTGGTAACATATGCTCTCCTTTCCTTTGATTAGGGAAACCATACACCTAAAAAATTTTGATCCGCTTAACTCCTCAGTAAAAACCCAATCTCTAAATTCAATATAAAATTCCATAATCTCTCTTTCTTCACTTTAATTCCCGGAATTCTGGCCCAGCGAGTTCTACGGCGCAGATTTATAATATATACGTTAATAGTATTAAAAGACTATAGCAAACTTAATCTTGTACTTAGTATTGGCTACAAGCGAAAATGATTAATAGGCTAGATATATAGCTCTCCTTTGGATTTAACTATTTTACGGTTATTTTTAACAGCAGAATGGATTCGACTCAAACAATTACTTGAGGTTCAAATCCCGGCTCGCAGTCCATGGAAAGTAAGGGCTTCTAATTATATATTAAGACCTATCAGGAGCGATTTGGGTTATGCGAACGATGCTCTTGCTTGTCGTAAGCTACACATTATTCTTTGTAAATGACAAAGCCATTGAGCTTTTAAGCGAGGGTAGGGAAGGTGACAGTCTGCAACCCGAAACCCCCACCTCCCCACAAAACAGCCTACCCCTCTCGCGCCCTCAACCGAGTACAGATTTTCTCTCTACAGTCAAGCGTAACATGAACAATACTTCACTTGGAAGGAACGACTTACAATAATAAATAACTAAGCGCATCTCATGTTGCATTGGAGGGGAAGAAGTGGCTCGTAGATATGCGCTAGTACCGGTCTCGAACTAGGCAGTTCAGTCTGTAGCACTAGCAAGTTATTGACACGTCATACAAATTTAGGACCAGCCTAACTTAAGCTATAGGCGGCACGGTCTGGTAGCAGGAGCAAGTTATTGACGTCATTAAAAACTTCTACAGGCCGTAACTTAGATAGCTCTAGGCGGCTCGCGTCTGTAGAAGGAACACGTTTTTGACGTCATAAAACTACGTCAGCCTAACTTAGCCTAGGCGGCTCGGTCTGTAGCAGGACACAAGTTATTGACAGTCATACAAACATCGTCCCATCCTAACATTAGCTCTAGGCGGCTCGGTCAGTAGCAAGCAACACGTTTATTTGACGTCATACAAAACTTCCGACAGGCGCTACACTTAGCTTCTATGCGGGCATCGGTCTGTAGCAGGAACACGTTATGGACGTCATACCAAACTTCGACAGCTCTAAACTTAGCACTAGGGCGGCTCGGTCTGTATCAGCAGGGGACACAAGTTATTGACGTCATACCAACTTCGGCGACAGCCTAACTTAGCTCTAGGTCGGCCTCGGTCTGTTCGCGGGAACACGTTATTGACCGTCATAAAACTTCGACAGCTTTAACTTAGCTCTAGGCGGCGACCGTCTGTAGCAAGGGGGAACACGTTATTGACTTCATACAAAACTTCGACAGCCTAACTAGTCTAGGCGGCTCGGGTCTGTAGCCTGGAACACGTTATTGACGTCATAAAACTTCGACAAGCTTTAACTTCGCTCTAGCGCGTCTCCGTCTGTAGCGGTAACACGTTATTTGGACGTCAATTACAAACTCCCGCAGTCCTAACTTAGCTTTGGTCGGCTCGGTCTGTAGAGCAGAACACGTTTTATTGACGTCATAAAACTTCGACAGCTTAACTTAGCTCGAGGGCGTGCTCTCGTCTGTAGCAGGGAAACACGTAATTGACGTCCATAAAACTACGTCAGACTAACTTAGCTCTAGGCGGCTCGGTCTGTAGCAGCGCAACACTTTATTGACGTCTATACTAAGACTCGACAGCCTAACTTAGACTTCTAGGACGGCTCGGTCTGTTTGGCAGGAACAAGTTATTGACGTCATACAACACTTCGACAGCCCTAACTTAGCTCTAGGCGGAGCCTCGGTCTGTAGCAGGGAAGGAACAACGTATATTGACGTCACAAAACTTCGACAGCTTAACTTACGTCTCTGGCAGGCTCCGTCGTGTTGCAGCGAACACGTTATTGACGTCATTAAAAACTACGTCAAAGCCTAACCTAGCTCTAGGCGCGCTCGGTCTGTTAGCTGCAACACGTTATTGACGTCATACAAACTTCGACAAAACATAACTTAGCTCTCTAGGCGGCTCGGTCTGGTAGCAGGAACAAGTTATTTGACGTCATACAAAATTCAGACAGCCTATACTTAGCTCTAGCGGGCTCCTCGGTCTGTAGCAGGAACACGTTATTGACCGTCATATAAAAACTTCGACAGCTTAACTTAGCTCAAGGCAGGCTCCGTCTGTAGCAGGAACACCGTTATTTGACGTCATACAAACTACCGCCAGCCTATCTTATCTCTTTACTTTCTCAATTCTCCATTAACGGTTTCCGCCGCGGTCTCTTTAGCGGTGACTAATAAAAAAAAAATTATATATTAAATCCTGTAACGGAAAATAAATTATGGATTGAAATTGTAATAATATTATGTAGACAATATGTGAAACAAAACATTTTTAATGACAATAGTAGCTTTTGTAAGGTTCAAAAATTGGCGCCAAAAGTACTTAAAATTTTCATATATTATTTCGTTGCATTTAAGCAATAGTTGAACTAAGCCTGTATTTGCTGTTACGCTTTCTTAAAAGGAATTAAAGTTCTTACATTAATAAAAACCTTTTCACCGATTACATGTTTTAATTTAAGGGGTTATTAAATTATATTATGGTTAGATTATTTATCAAGCTTCAAAATTATTTCGGATTAAATAATATGTTATGTTATTCCAACTAACCATATATTTTAGACGTTTCGAGCTGTAATTCGCTGTTTTATACCCCTTAAAAACCAACTTCTCTCCATATACTGGATTGAACAGCAGCCCTGTAATTCGATGCATCGGGCCCTCTAAAAATCGTAGGTCTTTGATGCGGAAATTAAGTCCCTTTTAACCTTCCTCACAAATTCACGCACGTTAAAACCTAGGATCTGGGTGGATAGTTGACTACGATCAAAAGTTGGTTTGACGCACCGTTTCAGAGTAATCCGGCTGGCACCACCAAAATGCATAACAACCAGCACTCCTGAGTTTGTTTGTTCAGGAATATTCACACGTAATATTAGGGAAAGTAATCTATGAGAAAGTTTTTTGAACTTAATTCCGTAAGGGGCCTTAGAAAATAACGGGCTCAACAATTTGGATTCCAGCAATACCGCTCACCAAAGTATTGGCAGGGTCCCAGTACCTTATGGTTGGCTATACTCTCGCTTCCAGTGGGGTACTGAAAAGCTTAGAACCTTAATGTTTGTGGCGGTTCATATCTATCATATCCTTCTATCGTTTTAGGAGGTCGTTTCTTCGCGCCATTGACAACGCTGGGGAAAAATAATCATCTTCGAGCACGTTATCATTCCTCATCAAACTTGATCACAAAAGGTTCAGCAGCAGTGGTGGGACAAGCTTGTCCATACGGAAGAAAGTAACTGGAACTACAACAACGAGTTCATGATTCACTAAAACGGGTTAAATACATACTTGCCTATTGTTATGTTGGTTTGTGTTATCTAACAACCATCCCAGGCCCCAAATAAATAGACCGCAATCAACGTTTAAATTTGATAGGAATTAACACTTTTTAGTGTTACGGAAAGTGTTTAAAAACAAATTTTGGTAGACATTTTTGAAATATCAAAACGGCAAATTTATTACGAACACAATGGGTTTTGCTCTAATGCAACAAAATGTTGCAAAAAAATTAGTATTTTTGATGGTCAAATGCATTTTTTTTTAAAATAATAGTGTAAAATTAATTCGTTAGGCCCTTTTTTTATAACCTTTAATTGTATATACTGTTAAACCGACTGGGTGGCAATTTGCAACATTCTCCTACATAACGGATTTTTTATTAACACACTCCGATGCTCGCGCCGAAGTGCAAATAGAAGCTCCAGGGTATTTCTTGTTCTTCAAAAAACGCAGTTGGCAGCACTGCTGACTTGAGCGGTCAAATACCTTCTCCCCAACTCCCCCGGCACACTTCAGTTTAGTCGCAACTGCCGTTACGCTTTGTTCTATTTTATATCTCGGATTTAATTTCTCTAGGCGCTACAGGTTTTGGATTGCCACATGCACATCCACGCGAGCATCCACGTTTCCATTTTTTTCACTTGAGTGACGTAGTGTTGTTGATTTTATTGCAATTAATTTTGACATTGTTCTCCTGTTTAAAAAGTATGTATTTGTGTTAGAAAATAACAATGGCTGACGGGTGAACAGCTTTACGACGTTTGGTTAGCTGAAACGGGGAAAGACATTGAACTGTGTATAGTGGGTGATGGAAGATCCCGATCGATGAACTATAAACTGATTTTATGTGAAGTTCAAGAGGACGGCCAGGACACTGGAAGTTTGGAAAAGCCGTTCTGATTCCGAAGATGCTTAGTGTTCATGAAATGGATATTTTCGGTAAAAATTGTGGGCAGAAATTGAAGCCTGAAGAACAGACATCAGACGGTGGGAATCCCGCTACCCTGTCCACAGGCTCCACTGGCAAGTTCCATTTGTAAACCCTGAATTTTATTTTAGGAAGAGTGATCGGAGAAACAAAAGATGGTAATATTGACCCACAAACACCAGAAACAATCCGCGCCACTCCCTAGGCAAAACATCGTCCAGTTTCCACAGACCCCGGCCGCAACAAGTAATGCTATGTTAGCTGAAACACACTTGAATCAGGCTTTTTTGAATAAGATTTGACGAAGAAAATTAATATCAAAAATTGTTGAATACACAAATTAATTTATATTGCACAAAATTAGGACCAACTTTGAATAGACGAGAGAGATTCCCAGGCCAACAGATGTTCGTGAACTGAAAAGCCCTGATTGGAATATTTGTACATTGCCGGTGCTCTCTAAAAGGTGGAAGAAGGAACTTGTTTTGATATGTGGGAACAACACTAGTGGTTACTGGTAGAGTCGAATTAAGTGTACGTTTGCAAATGAGTTTGAACGAATTTAAATTTTTAGCTATCGCTGCCTCAGGTTTGATGACATTCGTTATAGCGAGAAAGAACGAAAATTAATCCAATTGACATTTTCACTGCATTCAGAAAAATCTTGAAAAATTTGTTTGTCCAATTGTCAAGAGCTGCATATAAACCAAATGATTACCTGACACTAGATTAACAGTTGGTTGCTTATTTAGAGGAAAACTGTCCCTTTCGAGTTATATAATTGCCCATACAAACCGGCTCAAGTATGGGATTAAAGTGTTTGCTTTTGGTATCTACTTCAAACTTTTTAACGCTACAAAATTTGGAAGTTTTTGTTCGTAAACACCATGGATGGCCCTTATCGAGTTAGCCAGCAACACTTCAGATTTGGTTGTACGATTAAGTAGAACCTGTAAGAAAGGAAGTAACAGGAACATAACTTGAGATAACTGGTTTCAGTCTCTGTGCCCCTAGTTTCATAAAGACTACTGAGAAAGAATTCAAACTAACTATGTGTAGCAACATTGAGGAAGAACAAACGAGAAAGGTGCCTCCAATTTTCTTACCTCGAGATCAAAGAGGACAATAAAAAGTAGTGTTTTTGGCTTCCAAGACAAAGCTGGCCAACTTTGGTGACTTATTGTGGACCAAGAGAAAAACAAAGCTGTTTTTGATGATTTCTTCTATGCATGGAGCAATGCTGCAATCAATGATAGCAACTTGGGGATGTCACAGAAGCCAGTTCTTAGTTACTTTGACTATAACGACACAACAATTATGGTGTTGATGTGTTATCCTCGACATATATGATGTTTCCAGGAACTCAAGACGGTTGGCCATTGACTCTCTCTTCTCCAACATACTAAACGTTTGGAGAGTTTTTGTTAATGCGTTTGAATATCTATAAAGCAAACCAAAATCATTGCTTTTGTAAACAGAATTGGGAGTTTTTGAAGAACCAGTCATTTCAACTAATGAAAACCTCACATTGACGTGATCGTGTTAGCCCTTGACATGATTCCTAAACAGATAAGAACAAGGGGAAAGTTTCTATTGAAGCGGACAAACGGCAGGACCTTAGTCAACCTCAACCTCAGAGAACAGCAGTTAAAAAGGGAATGTGCTTACCTCTGGGCGGTAGAGGAAAAGGAAACAAAGACCTCGAGGAAATCATGTTTCAAGTGCAAACAACGCTGGCGTGTGTCCCGACCATTCAAAAAGTGTTTTAGGTTTATAAAGCTGAGCTGGAAGCTAGGTAAATAAAGGTTTGAATCTTCTTGTATCAGTTTTTTTTAGTTTATTTCTAGCTTAGTTATAGTTTGTATTGTCTATCTTAAGAGCAGATGATTGATTTATTCCACGGAAAAAAGGCAAAATTATTTGTTAACAAACTCATCAATTTTCTCTTTAATTCTAATTATTACTATTATTTTGTTCTATTTAAGTATGCTGATGTTGTGTCTGTAAATGTAAATACATATTTGTTTTTGGTAATATTACATGTGTATTAAGCATGTTATTTTACACCTTAAACGACAAATTTGAAATTACCAAAATTGCGAAATAAAATGGAGTGCAATAGCACTCCACGAGAGCACTCACGTATTACAACCAATCCACGCGAGCACTGGAGAGTCGTTAATATGTTATATCAAGCATAGATATAATTTTGTTTTATCATTTTACCAATTCTTGCTGAAAACATTGATTTGGCCGAAAGATAAATATAAGGGGACAGCTCTAAAACGTGTAAGTACATAGACGTAATTATGTAAGTAAAATAAAAATTCATAAGAATCAATGGGACAGATAGTTGCTGGAAAGGGAGTCTTGTATTACAATTCAGATACAAAACAATCCCTCCTGGATGTAAGTGGATACGCACATCCGCCCAGACACCGATGATGAACAAACAGGAAATGCTTGTTTAGCAGCGGTTAATGCTTATTTGTAAAAACCGTGCGACGATGTAAGGGGCAGCCATGCTGATATGAAAAAATTGGTACTCACCAATTATGATGGAGAGATTTGGCAGAGGCGTGGTCAATGAGCTGGTGGGAGAACAACATCAAAACTGAAGAACAAGGAGGAGAGAAGGAAGATCGAGGACGGGAATTCGAAAACTGAAGTTCGGGAGTGCTAGTGCTGGTGTTCGTGTGCGGAAAAATATCTCTAGGCGTAATAAGTGTGAAGTGAAATGAAATGTAAGTAATTTTAAGAACTTAGTATATTTTAGGGTTCATTAATCATTTTCAATTCCATATCTATTTAAATGTTCACAATTTCGAAAATGTAAATGTTTAGCTATTCAAAAGAAAGTTTCTCATGTTAGTCCATGAACTCATAATTATTGCAACACTAAAAATTACTAGTAAATGTTATAATGAATTAAATTTAAAACAAATTGTAAGAAATAATTTAATAATTAAATATGTCTTCAAAGTATTAAGGTATTAAAATTTGTGCTTAATATATCAGTTGACCCAATCAATTGTTAATTAAAATTTTTAATCAATTTATTGAGATGTTGTCAAAAATAAAATATGTGTTGGTTCATGTGAGGGTATTGTAACTGCCAATCTAACCTATTATTAAATCCTCTCACAGCAACCCTTGCTCATAGTATGTCACAAGCTTAATCTTAAACTAAACCAAACTTACAAAACCTTACAACCGTAAGCAGAAGTTTACACAAAATATTACTTTATATCCATGGAAACACAAAATGGAATTTATAATTTAATGTTTTTAAAAATCTAAGGTGTTATGTTGCTTTTATTTTTTAAATTTAGTTAAATTCACAGTTAGTCCCGGAAGTAGCTCCAGGAACACGATGTGATGTCCAGAAGCAGGACCAGGACCAGGACTTACAAGGAATGGAGTTACTTTAATTCAATATAAATCATAGTTTTTACTCACTATTTCTCGTTACACAAGGCAGTTTACATCCCAGTTTTAGCGAGTATTACTCACAGCACAAAGCACCAGAATAGTTCATATTTAGTGCTAACAGAAGTACATTAAATTTATTGTTATGTTTTAAGTAAAAGACACTAATTTTGGTGCTGTGTTTAATCCTCTCAGTACCCAAAGAGTACAGGGAGAATCAGTTTACATTTATTTAATACCCATCGCAACCAAAAACATATATTGGAAGTTTTCACGTAGTTTTATCAAAAAAAAATATATATATAGCTGGTAATGAGAAAAACATTTTCTTACTCGTTTTTATCCAGCAATATTTCTAGCATTTCTAGTGGGGAAAATTTTCCAAATGAGTTGAAATTAGTCAATGATTTTTTATTTATTCATATAAAAACAATAACTAATTTTTGTTTTATTGGTATAATTCAAATAATTAAAAACTTGGTTGCCAAAAAATTTTGACATAATGTTGTTCTACAAGTTTTTACTCATTATATTAGTTACTAAAATTCACGCCAGAGCTCTCTTTCACAGTACAAGAGATAATAACGGGCAAAGTAAAATTTTACAGTATTTAGAATGCTTAATTAGTTCCAAAAATAAAATTATAAACAAACAAACATATTCGAGAAGTTAATAGAAGAGTCCAGTCAACAACCCTTTGTTGCTGCAAGGTGTGTAGTCCTAATTAATTTATATAAACCTAGAGTGCATGTCAGACTAGGGCACGGCGAGAAAGTTTAATGACTAAGGTTAGATTTAAATCATAATGATTAATGTACTAGCGTATTTTACAGGTTAAAAGATTCGTAGATCACTCTTTATAAAAAAAATTAAAAAATGGAATGTTTGAAAATATCGGTACTAATATTTGGCTGAAAAATGGCTAGTTAAGTCGTTCCACATCGTTGGCTGACGGTTATATAACTACACTTACTGTCTGAACGGCTACATTTAAATGTTTATAATAAAATAATTATTTTAGATAAACATATTGCTTCGCAGTCTTTTACTTCTTTTACTACCGGACCAAAGCTAGTGTGGGCAAAATATCAATTTCATTTTTTGACGATAAATTTCATCTATTTAACGAAATTAAAGGCTGTTATCTTCTAATCGTAAATGTTTGGCCCCAAGACTATAAAATAAATACAAAGAAATCTTGTGGTTTTTTATATATAGGAACGTCCCTTGTGGAAGATATATTGACGCTGTTATTAGAAGAACCCATGTGGTATGTCCCCTACAGCAGTACACATTTAAATTACTTATATCCATGGAAACAACAATAGAAAGTTCGGGAACTTTCAATGTTTTGAACTGTTCAGTTTTTAAATTTAAAATCCAATCTAGCCCGCTGCACCTTGGAGAACTACCGAACAAGGAACGATTGTGAGGCTAAGAGAGGGGACCAGGAACAGGAACCTATATTGAGTTATTTTTACTGTCTATAAAATCATAATTTCTGCTCTCACTGTCTCATGACATTCCAAAGTACGCGGTTCACATCCTGGTTTTTATCTACAATTTATCAGGATAAATAACTAGACCAGTCGATATATTATTGGGTATATAAATAAACTATAACATATACAAATATATTACAAAGATAGTAACTTGATTGAAATTGAAGAGATATTTTATGTTTGTTGATCTGTTAAATACTTTCTTGTCTCGCATATTGATGATTAATATACAAAATATGGGATTCATCGGTATATTTTTCAGTTATATTTGCGCTTCGTGCCGTTTTAAATTATCTATGTACCCCAATAGCGAGCATATAGAATCAACTTAATATTTTCAAAGATATTGAACGGCCTTAAGAATTTTGAAATCTGATGTACACTGTTAATATAAACATAAAATATTTTTAAGAAAACCATTTTCTTAACTATGTATTCCATCTATTTTCCCCAGTATTCGGTAGTAGTATACATACTAACAGTGAGCAAAGTAGTGTATAATAACTTACAAATTCTATTGAAAGCCCATATAAAATTATGTTTAACTGCTTAAATGTAATAATTTGTAAACTTGTAAACAGTTTATGAAACAAAAATGGTTTAAAACCATTTTGTTTGGTACTTTCCCATAGTACTCGATACAGAAATTGCACAATATAAGTATTACAGTTATCAATGCCGTACTTGGAATCCATTGAAATTTTAAAATGCTTAAAACATTCCTTTTAATTTCCGGTTCATCATGAAAATAATTTTGGATTATCTAAATAGCATCATTAATGCAATATATGAATATTAATTATGGCATAGTAATGCAAAAGGTGGACATCTATTAGGTACATGCTGAAGAAAGTATTACCAGAATGTGGCTAGGCGACATCTTCTACAGTAGTAGTAATTGTCTCAGCTTATCAACTCCAGAGTAAAAGTAACAATAATCTTCACCTAGTGTGAAGAAGTCCATTCGTTCATAACTAAAACTACTTCGTTAGTATTTCAATTTAAAATACTGAAAAAAACCAGAATTTGTCTTTATGTTTAATTTTTCAATATTTTTAGCTCAGGAATAATAAATGTTCAGATACAAATGGCGTAAACTATTAGATTTATAACCTGTTACTTTTTCATGAATCTGAAGGCTACTAAAATGTTTCTGTGGTATTTACTATTGTTTCAAAGAACAATTCAAATAACTATTGCATATGTGTGTGCTACGACATCTCTCTCATACTAAAGTGAATGTTATCATAGATCTGAAAGTGAGAACATTTTTAAGAATGTATATTTAGTGAACCTAAAAATAATTTGTGTTCCTAATTACTTGTTTTTTCCAAAAATGTTCTGTTTAGTTTCTACGAATGTATGTACTGATTAATTTAGTCGGAATAATAAGAAATAAATCGTCTTGTATTTACTCTATACATTCATTAAACATTTTAAGATATCTCTAATGCAGTAATCTATGTAAATATTGAACTACATGTGTAAATGTAGATTTTTAAACTGGACATTCTACTCTTGGCGTTATTTTCCTATTCCAGCTACTCCAAAAAAACTTCATTAACTAAATTATTCCTACTTACTTTATCCTATATTAAAATTGGGATTATATAAGAGTTTAAGTATTAACTGGAAATAAATACTTAGTTTAAGCAATCTTATAAGGATATTAACTTTCTCTTATACAGTAAAAAATATTTCTTGAATAATGCTTTGATTATATATGCATCATTTGGCCATCAGGCAATTAAAAAGATAATGGCAGATAAATATTAAAAACGCTGCTAAATTACGTAATAAAGGGCAGAAATTGCATTGTCCCTATGAAGAGTTGACGTTATATGAATAGATAAAACGATTACTTCTTGAAAATGAAGCAATATTTGGTGTAAGTTGTAAATTTTTGAGTTTAGAACATCTAAATAATTATAATTCAATGGACGTTAATTTTCTCACTGTATAACGTTACACGGTTAAAAGTTTAAATTTTATAAGCATTTTCCATAAAACTTACATCAGGATCAGCTATGTATTACACTTAATTTCTGTCATATCTACTTCTGCACACAGCAATTGTAATACTATTTATTAATGACTGGTGGTTTATTTTACTTGTCTGTGTATAAATGTGGCTCGGCCAACGGTTTGTCTTACTGGAAATAAAAATTGTTAAATAGATAGCCTTTAACTAAAATAAACTAGACTAGTTATTGTTGTTTTTAGTTAAAGAATATAGAATAAAACATGTTAAATAACTACACTTTTACTTTAATAAAAGAGTAACTTCATCTAAGAAGAAAACCACAAAGAAGTTGGAATAGCATTAATTTACATGGATGTGTGTTACATTCTTATTTCGGATTTAATTAACAGCTATCATATGCCGGTTTAAAATTTTTATTTGGAAATAGAAAGGAAATTTGCAGTAATTTTTATATTTTAAAAATATTAGTACATTGGTTGAGTTGATAGTTTTAAGAAGTCTTGATTACACTAATTATGTCAAGTTTTTAAAACATGAGATGAAACTTTTTTTATTTTACAACCACATAAAGGTAGTTTAATTTACGAACTTTGTTTTACTATTGGTTTTTTTCTACATTAAAAGTTTTGTATTTTGTTACATTTATAGTAAAATTTAAAATAATCCTGACCAATCTTTTAAACAATTATGTTACTAAATTATAGAGGAATAAGTATACTTAGTTAAACAAATTAGATAATATAATGTGAAAATAGAGATTTGGAATGATTTCCTGACATGTTCAGTATAAAAAAATTTTCCATTTTGTAATTTGTTTGTTAGTAATTGTATAGATACTCTTTGCATATTTTGTAATATGCAAAGAGATTTGTATGTCTTTGGTGTTCGTTTAAAACATTTTTCACTCCGGTAATTTTTAATCCACCAGTGAGAGCTTTTTAAACGAAACCTCGGTAGTGTGAAAGATAGTTAAAGTATATTTCCAGTCTCTTTTATGTCCTCAAGAATTTAGTATCATTCTTCGTTCTTAACATATTACGTAATGGTTGAGTTCTTTTTGTTTATCTAACAACACGTATGGAACACAATGGAATATGGCCGGTATAATCTTGATTAGTATATTTATGGGTTTATATTATTACTACATGATAGGTATTGTTTAGCTACTATCACCATATCTCAAATAGTTCGTTTGGCCTCATAATAGTTTAGTCCCTAATGAATATATTATGTATGCGTCTTAACCTCTCACAAACATATTTGCAAGATTTTTAGGAAGCTACGAAGTAATAATAATTAAAGTATAATTAAAAACTTGATTTAAGGCATACATATTTTTGTGCGCATGATTTTAAATGCGCAGAGCAAGTTAGGAAACAGGCTAAACTAAATTAGACAACTTTTAGACCACGTATAATTAAAAACATTCGAATAATATCACCTTTTTTATAAAGTTCTGAAAATGTTACGAAAAATATGTGAAATTTCTTTCATCCATATCTTTCTACGAAATTATCCAAAAAAAATATTTTGAAATCCTTTATCACTACAGATTAATATCTTTTCAACTGTTTGGAGCTACTGCTCTTCTATGATGAGTAACTTTCTTTATTCAGTACAACTTAGGCGGATTCTTATCGCCCTTTGTTTCAAACACTGTTTAGTAGAATTTAGATGAATCCATACGGTTGGGAAAATGTCCCATTTTTTCTCATTATTTTGAAGATTATTCGATAGTAGACTACCCTTTTTGTCTCTCCCATGTTGAATACGTTTTAAATAGAAGGATTTTTAATAACCTATGGGTACAAATTGGAATCGTTCCATTCACTGGTCTATTACAAGGTTACACACCAAGGCTACACCAAATGTTCGCTTAAAGTTCGCTGATGTTTCATGAGTAATTTTTCAAGTCCTGCAAATAACTAAACTCTAGACTTCGCTATAATTCAGTTAACATGTATTACGGCTGACTTGGAGTTTCAAATATCAGGGGTCGTAGTGTTAATATCTTAAAAGTGCTATAATGCTTGGTATTTAAAGTTGGACATATTGCAAGCTTTCTTTTCATGAGTCGCTGGATTCCAGTTCATTTCAATAAGTTATCCAGCAAAAGTACCGCCCATGACTCGAGGGGCTGAATAATTCTCATTAAATCTGGTCTATTGAATTGTAAGTCACTTCTGGAAATAAGTTTTCTTCAAGGTCCGGAAATTAATTAAAATGGTCGGAATTAAGCGTGTTTTCATTGAAAATAGGGCTCTCAGGCAAACTGATGTATGCATGTAAAAATTTTTCGGGGCACTCAGGCAAATTATAATTTGCCGCTAAAATGTGAACCAATTTGGGCCAGTAGTGTTTCCAAACCAGAAATCGTAGGTTTGTATACACGAATAAAAATCCCATAGAAGTATATCTTAGCATGTACTATTAGCATGTAACATTAATTAGCTAACAAATTGTTGTTAACAATTTGGCTGCAACATTCACTACAAGACCTTCTCAATTTACACAATTTGGCGTGCACTTATATATTTGTTACTTAAATAGACGGGAAAAATTACAAATACTTCTTAGCACTTGAGGTAGCTTACACATTTTGTATAATAGTAATATTAACCCCGTAACGTAAGAAATGACGTGGACTCGCACAGTTCAAGATTAAAAGAAAATAAGGAATACAGCTGAAATATAAACAATGGTATAATAATATATACGAATTATGTATATCTATAGAAACAACAAGATACAGGTTTTTGTTTTAGTAATATAGCTTAGTTTAGGGACAACAGTTTTTTCTATTTCGAGCACGTAAGGGAAAATCCACCAGTATACATTATGGCCAGGATCAGGACCAGAAACTTACAAATAAATTAGTTTAAACATTTTTTTAGAAATCACAGCTTGTGCTATTCGAAATCTCACAAAAAACAGTTAATACATCCAACTTTTAGTAAACAGACCTAAAAGTTAAAAGTAGTTAAAAAAACTAATACTATATAAACAACATTCAAATAGGTGTTGTTATTTCTTTGAGTTTTGTGTTTTAGGTTTCTTTAAGTTTCGCCTGAACTTTGTTTAAAACTGCAAAGCGTGTGTGTTGTAGGCTCTTTATGTATAATCCGCTGTGCACCCAATGAATACAGAAAGAATCGTTTCGTAATTTAAACGTACACAAGAAAGTTAGACAGTGTGGAAGAGGGACCTGTTTTACGTAATTGATAAGAAATCAAAAATAATATAAGAGAAGCATCTTCTTATGTATGCAAACAGCCTTCTTTCTGACGTATTTTAATGGACTAAATATTGAAATTTTAAGTTAAATTAGTGTAAGCTAGCAGAATAATAATATCTGTGCTCGACTAAATCAGGTTAAATTCTTTAAATAAAATATTTAAACAATTTTACGTGAGTAGGATTTCGAAATGAAAAATATTACTATAACTTTGACCTTTATGAATTAGTTACTGAATCTTACTCCAGAGCTCTCTCGTATCGTAGAGTTTAATCACCTTTTAATGTCTTACCGGATTCTATCAGAGGTTTCGCTATACTAAACTTCTTTCCCTTAAATTATTTTATATTTTTCGGTTTCGGGACAGTACTACAAAACCTGTAGTTACACATCTAGTTGTAGGCACCTGCTGAAGAAAGATTACCATTAATATGCCCAGCCAAAACATCTTCAACTTGTCTTGGTAGGTATGTGTTTACTGTCTCAGCTACATCACGTGATGTGTCAGAGTTTGAGTTGTTCTGACTCGGATGCTCTATTCACTAACAATAATCTTAATATGTACGAGCACTAGATATAAAAGAAGATTTCATTATTCTGAGTCAAGTGTGTTTATAACTTTTAACTAGTTACGTATTTGTGTGTTAATTATATTTTTATACTTATAACAACTTTTTATTTAACTTGAAGAGAATAAATTGTTATTTTAGAATAGTTGATTTTAATATTCCAAAGTAAATAAAGAATATAAATCATCGTACGTGTTGTAGATGTAGAAAGAATAACAAACTAAAGGTTTATATCCTTAAGGTTCACTAGATGTTTGCAAGGAATGTTCCTTCTGTAATGAGCTGGTTAATTGCAGGGTTCAAAATGCAGTAGGTAAAATAAAACAATAATAAAATAAGTAATTGATATAAAAGTATTAGTTTTTTTTAGGTTACAGCTTATGCAAGGTCTATCACAGAAATATAATCCCTGGTACAACGAATTTCAAGGTTGGTATGTAGGGACAATGGACTCTACTGACTACCAGCGCTGGGCTATCCTCAGACGCACAGTCCTCTATGGTCCTCTTCTTTGTAGTAAGATGATGTGGCTCCTATATGAAATTATCGTATTAAGAATGAGGATTTATCCAATCTCCATTCAGCCGTTGTCCGTAAACCACGCATAATCAAGGTGTAAAAATAATTAGGAGTTAGCATCAACCATCCATAACACCAAGTGCTTCCTCGTAACTCTCCACCATATTCCTACACAGGAATACAAACTCAGTTGGGAAATATAGTGGATTTACTTTATCGTAACAACTAACATAGAGATATAGCAGTTCAGGTATTTGTGAGGCTAGGCAATTTGTACGTTAAGCAGTTGGCGTAGCATTACAAATCAATAAACTTAGAAGCCTCTTATAAATCTTAAAACTAACGGATGTGTTAAAATATTTAAAATATAATAGCCCTGCTCCTGAAACTAAATAAAATAAATAGCATATATCTTCACAAAATATATAACTGATCATACAGCATAAAAATATATTATACTAAAGAATAAAAATAAAAACTCATGGTGTAATAATTCTTATATTTGAGAAGGAAGAACTTAATAAACTAATATGAAAAATCGTATATTACAAAAGAATAAAGCCATGCGTCAAAATTAAAAGAAACAATCAACACAAAAAACAATATATAGCATTTATCATTAGCTTTAATCTTCTACCTAATTACTGTAACATTAAGCAACATACAGGGAAAAGAGTCTATAGACCTTAAAGTCCTGAAAATATAGTAGGTTAATATTATTACATTGTGTTAAATAATTTTATGAAAAGTTTCAGTAAAATGAAACAGAATGAATAACGGATATGGTTAAAGACATTATGTAGATTATAAATATTATCGAGAACAAAATCATGGGGTGAGAAAAAAACCAACAGGACAATAACTCTGTGTAAATGGATTGTTCTATGATTATTTTAGAGAAGAGTGGGTCCATTCCGGTCAGCAGGACCGTACTCAGACCAGTGTTTTTTTCTGAAAGTGTTTAACGTAGCCTGGGCCAGCCCCGCCACACTTGTACAGGACGGGGCCCGGCCGAATATTTTTCCGGCCGAAAAGTTGGGTCAGTCAATGTCTTCTCTACTCTAGTCAACAGAGATAAGTGACTCGGCCTCCTTACTGCTGTCAAAAATCATCTACTCTTTGTCTCTTTTATTTAAAATTTTATCAGAGGAAGAGTTAATAAGCTTTAAATTTTCGAATACAAGTTGAAACATTATGATATAAAATAAGACCTATAATAAAACTGTTTTGTTGCCACCAATGATTTGTGAGCAGTTTTTAATTCCGAATATATTCCTATATTTGGTGTTGTGAGAATGTGAGATTATAGACCAAACTTAGCTAAATTTTTTGTAAAAACTAATAAATAAGATTTTATTCAATGTTTCAATGGGTACAATTTCTAGTTTCATGAAACAATAACTCTGCCCTTCGCGGAAACCCAACAGAAATATATGTATGAAAAATATCTAAAATTTTAAGACGTAAGTAAAAAAAAGCCCCCCCCCCACCCCTAAGTTGGAATGGCCCTTAAAAAACTTCACAATGCCATATACTCGTAATTGCCAGATAGACCAGTTTATTCAGTAATATGATCTATTAATTTTATTTGAAAATTAAAGTAACATCTAAATATTAGTATGATGACTCTTTCTCAGTTTTATTACAGGTACAATGACTGTTATAGTGATTTGTAGAATGATGAATATTTTAAATCTTGTAAGTAACTATATTTTATATAATATAAATAAGCATAAATTTAGTTTACGAATCCTAAGTGAAAAAAACATTCCGGGCCATCCGTCCTGTCAAGATATAACTTTGATAATAATGAGAGTCTCATTTGTAAAAAAGTAACACATTTCCATGAATATGCACTGTTGTAATGTTAATCTATTATATAAAAAATAATATAGGAATTATAGTAGCATCAAACCAATTGAGTTTTACAACAATCAAATTAAATACAGGATGTGTATAAATTAATACTTCCGTTTTTTATAGTTTTGTTATTAGACTATGTAAACTATATTTGAAAATATTATAAATTATAGACGTTACATCATTTGCGGGAAAAAACGCTGAACTTCTCATCATGCTGTGCGATGGCCCGTACTTTTTGGGATGAAAAATATCATCAAACTCTATATGAATAACATTTTTTATAGTATATAATTTAGTACCAAATAATTCGATTGTTTACAGGCAAGAAATCAGAAAATAAAACTAATTGCGGTTAAAGTTTTCCCAGAGCGAATGTTTAAGTTGCATCGATGTAAGAAAAAATCCGGGGACGTAATTATACTTTGTATACCGTTTTACAATTTTACACACATATATCACCCCACGCACTAGTGATTAAGGTCAGGATACCGGAAAAAAACTCTTGTAATATTGTTATTAAAGTACATTATAGTCAAAATTTATGAACTGTAAATCTTTCATTGCATTTCATATGAGTATAGAATATGGACATACAATTTAGCATTTATATATTAGGGTCAAGAATTAGATGTGAGATAAGACCTAATTCTTCTTACTTTTCCTGTAAAAGGAAAAATCACATATTCATTCATTTAAAAAGAGAGCTACTAATTTGTAATAGATGCATGATGCTACTGTAAATATGTCACTCCACCTTAATTTTTGAAATATCATTACATTTTTAAATATATTTCAGTCATGCATCTGAGAATCAAGATTGGTCGAGTACTATAAATACAAAATATCTCAAAGCTTTGTCTTAGTGGAAGTGGTTTCTCTATAAAAAGATAGAATACATTGGATGAAAGCCTTTACGTTCTTTATACAGGTCAAAGGCCCTCCTTAAGCACGAAATTCGACTATTACAATAGCTCATTATTTTAAACTGTCGCTAATATGTTTAAAGTTATACTGATCAATACCTTATCTATATTTGAATATGAATCATAGTTTATCTTTTTACATTCAAGCAATAAAAGTTTGTCTGCCTTAATTTGCGTGATAAAGATACAATTATAAATAGTTTCAAGTACAGGTGAGTAATCAACGTCTACTATCTAAGTATGGAAAAGTTAATTAAGCCTGTGCAACAATCTTACTATTATTAGGGTAGTAGTGGCGAACATTGCAATTCCGGTTATGAAAAAAGTTGTAGTATCAGTTTTATCAGTGCCATACAAGATTTAATAATAAAAAACAAATTATAAAATAATATTTGAATATATTTAATCTTCACGTACTCAACAAATTTTTGAAATAATAGATTGTTTATTTAATAAATTATCAAAATATCATTTTATATCCACTATGGAATTATATATTATGGGATTAAATGTTACTGTAATGTTGACCACTTGAGTTAGATTCATCAAAGCGAAAATTTTAAACAAAATCTACGCAGGTTATTTTAGTTACAGATATAATAATTAGCAATAACAAGAAATATGTAATAGTGTCCCTGGATATTGTACCTAAAGAATTCATAATTTTGTGATATGCATTATATTGTAAGATAAGTAATAATACTTGTTTGTTCTCTATATTATGTATCGATATGGGTCAGATAAAAAGAATCGGATTAATGTTAGTGTAGTAATGTACACAAGCACGTGAAAGTGAAAACCAAAATGAAAAGAAACAGCTGAAACAAACACAGCCAGTATATAAATACATACGTTTTGTTTTAATTTCCATAGAAAGACAACATGTTACAGGTATTTGAATTTTTTGAATAAATTAATAAGTGTTTAAAAAAATCGTTGAAACTTACAACCAACGTTAGTTTGGAGAAGAACGATCAGAAACAAGTGCGATATCCAAAAGCTTGATAAGGACCTGGACTCTTTTCTTAGTTCAATTGAATTTTTAAAGTCGTTCGACACGCAAGACGTGGAAAATTATTACACTAGTAATGAATGGTGAAGACCAGGATCAAGACAAGGACCCATGGATGAGTTACTTTAATTATTTACAATTAAAAGTTTTGTCGCAATTTCTTCTTACACAAAAAGTAGTTTAAATCGTAGTTTTTAGGGATTATTAATCATAGATAAAAAGCTGAATTGAACAGTTTATATTTACTTATGACGCGTTTACAATTAACAAGATTTTTACAATGAGGAAGATTATTGAACTAATCGTATATTTCTGGAGCTAAAAAAAGAACATGATATTTATGGTTTTAAACCTTTTCAGTACTCTAAGTGTATAGAAAGAATCAGTTTACATTCATTTTCCATATAATGTCCAAATGTCAAGTCAAGTCGCTGTGACTGTGGGGGGGGAGTGGATCCCCCACATCTTTCAAGGCCTCTGCCGGTTAGGCCTTTGCCTTGTGTCTCGAGGGTCATAGCCCTAGTAGCTTTCGCTACCTGTCAGTGGGGTGAAGTGTCGTGGTGCAGTCGAAGTTGTAGTCGATGTCATCAGTCATCCATAGGAAGACGCAGTTGGGGGAACTCCTGGGCGCGAAGCTCACGGTTGTGATCCCACGGTGAGGACTCTGCAGCTTCCTCAAGGCTCGATGTCAGGCCTTCTACGAAGCTCCTGATGGTAGGGACGTTGGACGAAGCCCTGACTACGGTGTTCCTCACGAACCAGGGCGACCCAGTGGCCCGCCGGAGACACACGCTCTGGACAGCGAGCAACTGCCTCCTTGCGGTCTTGCAGGTGAGGTGGTACCATGCTGGGGCCGCATATGTGAGCACTGGTCGTATCAGAGCCGTGTAGAGCAGGACCTTCGTCCTGGTCGGTAACTTCGTGGAGTTGAGCAGGGGGCCGATGCTGCCGAAGCCCTTCCTCGCTTGGCCACAGATCCTCTTGACGTGGGGTGTAAAGGTCAGCTTGGAGTCCAGGAGTACCCCCAGGTACTTGACTGAAGTCTTCCACGGTATGTCGTCGCCGTTGAGTGACAGGATGACGGCCGTCCGCTTGTCTCCTTGTTCTCGTGAAGTTTATTGCTTCACATTTTTTCAACGTTTGAACTTGATCCTCCACTTGGTCAACCAGGGCTCCAGTAGGTGCAGCTGCCGCTGGATGTAGAACCCAGCCATCCTCAGGTTGGCAGAAGTAGCCGTGAGAAGCGCATCGTCCGCGTACAGGGAGAGCTGCACTCTCGGAGCGACCGGAAAGTCGTTTGTGTACCACAGGTACCAGGAATCGGGCCGAGGACTGATCCCTGTGGCACACCAGATGTCACTGGGCGGGTCGTGGAGGTGGATCGGGCAACGCTGACGGAGAAGGTCCGGAGGTGGAGATAGCTGCGGAGCAGCCGGAAAATCCTGCCAGGGAATGGAGACGATGACAGCTTGAAGAGCAGTCCCTCGTGCCACACCTTGTGGAAGACTTTGCTCACGTCTATCAGGACCGAAGTGGAGTGGTGCTTCCTTCCTACAGCTCCGGTGATGTTGTTCAGGGACTCTGCGAAGCTGAAGGGTGGTGGAGTGGCCAGTGCGGAAGCCGAATTGTTCTGTCCTGATAGACGTGAAGAACTCCTCAGGAAATCTCGCCAAGACGATCTTCTCCAGAATCTTGGAGAGCACAGGCAGGAGGGAGATCGGCCTGTGTGGTTCTCCGGGAAGAGAGGGTCCTTGCCGGGCTTGGGTATCATGATCACCTTGGCATCCTTCCAGGTGGTCGGAAAGTGAGCCAGGCGTAGGCATGAATTGAAGATGCAGGTGATCGTGACGATCACCCAAGCCGGCAGGTTCTTCAATTCAATGCTGGAGTTCCTAAGGAGTCCGGGCCAGTGGCCTTCTTCGGGCGAAGGCGGCGAATGTCGACCAAGCTATATAATATCCGTTCATACATATCTGATAAATAGTGTAAAGATTACTTGGAGAATTATTTACTTAAATAGGTCTTAGAGATATCACTCAGGCATTTAATAACGGTACAATATTAAACATGATTTAAATAAGCGAATGCTAGTTGACTTGGGAATAAAATTAATATCTTAATAACATTTAATTGTTTACACTCAATAAAATAATAATTATATTATACAAATTTAAGTAGAAATATGGTCTGTAATTGTTGATTTAACCAATTAGTTTCTGAAAACCATCACCAGAGCTCTGAAGTTAACCTTCACAGACATTCAGAATTAAATTTATATTCTTTTTTGTTTCCTGTCATAGAGCAAACAATTATTTTTTTATTGTGTAACACATCTTGTAGTTATTAAACATTTAGTTTCGGAAACATTACAGTTTTAATAAAATTATTTATCTTTAAAAAACTCATTTTTTTAATAAGTATAAAACGTAACTGAGAGTAACTTTGTTCCTATTAGTTAAAAGTAAATCAGAAAATAATTAGTTTATTTAAAAATATTAATCGGAACTGAAATACCATATATTTTATTATTTATGTTAAGAATTACTTAATGTTTAATTACTACGTACAATGCTGCTAAATTACTTAACAAACAGCATGTATTACTAAGTCTCTCATAAAGAGGTTAACGCTAAACTTGTAGTCGAAACGTTGAGAGCTTCTTTGGGCCTAACAGGTTGCAGGAACAAAATTAAATGTCTACCAATGACTTTATGGAAACATAGAAATATTTTAATATCAATTGGGTGATTTATATTTTAAGTTAAGAACTTTATTAACTATACAAGAGGTGGAAATTTTTTTTTGTTAGGTTTTTTAAAGCTTAACCGTGTTAAGATCAACACTCTTTTTATGTGTCGCTATCTTTTTACCATTTACGAAAATAGTAAATTATAAATTTGATTATTTTTGTAAACGTAATATTATTTTACAGAGCTTAATTGGGATAATTATGTATTCCTGAGAATATGGAATTAAAAATATTTCAAATTTAAAGATAACTTCACTTAAAAAGAACTCAACCCGGTTTGTGTACATTTGATTGTATACTATTACAACTCGCCCCAGGCCTCATAGAGGGATTTGGTGATTGGTTAAATTTTGAAATGATGTTTTAAATTTTTGTGTTCAGTTTTATCCTTTTGGTTAAATTCAGAAATTAAGTCTCCAATTGTCATGTCGTGTATTGTAGAATAATTAGAAATAGTAAAAGATGTCTTGTCGTAAAGTTTCCCTGGATATTGCATCCAAACACTAATAATGTAGCACATTTATCAGAGACGGGAAAAAAACTTTTAAGAATCTTTATAGTTAAGTTTTATTTACCCATCCCATTTTGTGCCTCTTAAAATTTATGTGTTGGGGTAATCATACAACCAAATTTAGCGTTATTAGTAGTCGTGACGTCAGCAATATAAGGGACAGCTAAAACGTAAGCAGCAGTTTCAGTAAAATATTATTTTATATCCATGGAAACAAAATAGCATTTATAATTTAAGGTATTAAAATAAGTCTATGGTTTTATGTCGCTGCATTTTTCAAATTTCCTTCAACTCACAGCTAGTCGTGGAAGTAGCACCAGGAACACGATGATTGGCCAGAAGCAGGACAAGGACCAGGACTTAAAAGGATGAGTTACTTTAATTCAATTTTAATCATAGTTTTTACTTGCTATTTCTCGATATACAAAGCAGTTTACATCCTAGTTTTAGCGATTATTTACAGCACAAAACGCCACAATAGTTCATACGTAGCGCTAACAGAAGTATAAATTAAATATAGTTAATACACTGTATTTTTAAGTTTTGTGTAAAAGCTACTAATTCGTGTTTGGTGCTATGTATAATTCTCTTAGTACCCAAAGAGTACAGGGAGAATCAGTTTACAATATTTCGTATTGAATGGACACCAATAGATATTTGAAGTTTTCGCGTAATAAAAAAATGTATATATTGTTACGAGAGGCATTTTCTAATTTGTGTTTTACAACAATATTTCTAGCGTTGCTTGTAAGCAAAAATATCAGTTCACATTACTCGTTGATGTTTTATATCAGATATAAAAAATGATTATTTTTCGTTTGATTTATATATTTCAAATATTAAAAACAATACCAAACAGTTTGTGACCTAAATTTGTTCTTGAAGGTTTAACTCATTCTATTAGTTACAGAAATCCACGCCAGAGCTCTCTTTCACAATACAAGAGATAATAATGGGGCAAATTTAATAATGAAATATTAGGAATGCGTAATTAGATTATAATACAAAATTTAAATATTAAAATTCCTTTTTTTAAATGATAATAATGAAAGTTCTGTTTCATGACGAAATAAAATAACTCGTTTTTGGAGAATAACACACAATCTTCTCCCGAACCCCAAAATGTTCACATGAGCATGTCTCGTATCAAAAAAATGCTGATAGTCTTCTTTGACCTTTGAGAAATAGTCCATTTTGAGTTTGTAATGCAAGGAAAAACTAAAAACGCAATCCTTTGTCTGGAGGCGCTCGAGACTGAAACGCAAGATCGCCCGCGTCCGGCCTGATATTAGTCATCTTCAAGCTCCACCACGAAAATGCCCCCCGCCACACGGCACTCGTAGTTGCCAACTACCCTACACAGAACAAGACCTCCATGGTGCCCCAATCTACCTACAGCCCTGACATAGCTCTGTGTGATTTTGTTTTGTTCCACCGACTGAAGAGAGAGCTGATGGGAAAGCACTGGGATTCAGTGGAAAACATCCAAGCTGAAGTTATAAGAGTTACTGAGAGGCGTCGTTCCAGTGGAGGAGTTAAAGCGTGATTTCCGTGTGTGGCAGAATTGTTTAAGCAGGAGGAGACTATTTTGAAGTATTTTTCTCCATTTTTATTAATCGGATGATTAAATAATGTATTTTCCAGATAATGGTCATTATTTTCATTATGCACCCTATATACTCATGTCTCATCAGGTGCACAACTAAAAGCACTATAATGTTGACTGACATGAAAAAAAGCACGGTGGAGCTACTGAATCTTCAATAACGCAGATAAGATGGGAAGGGCTGATTCCATATGTATGTTGAGTTTAGCTCGAGTTCACCTTCTTCTTAGTGCAGCGTCTAAATTCTGATGCTGTTGAGACTTCTTAAATCTCGAGTCATGTTCATCGAAAGCGATCAAAAGATATGTTGTTACCGAAAACGAAAAAAAGTTCAAAGGAAACCCCCGCATCGGTTTAACACTTGAAACCCCCGCATCGGTTTAACACTTAACATTCACAGCCTCACTGAATCATTCCTTCTCACCATATCTGTGTACTGTTTAAAAGATTTGATTGCACGTATGATTTGCTTGTGTGGAAGAAGGTTGATTTCAGTTTCTGCACGTAAGAGAAAGTTAAACTGGAGTTAAACTCAACACTCACATATAATTAGATTTTCCAACTATAGCTGCGTTTACTGTGATGCAAAATCGTACGGATTTGGCTGAGCGAGCGTTAACGAAATATGTTTCGTTCTTATTTGAAACCATGATTGGTGAATTAATATACATATCAACACAGTGTGTATTATCATGTGATATTGTATTGTCACATTTATTAATAGAGTAAAAAGAAATTATAATATATTGTGCTTAATGTAACTTCCAACTTGCACTATATGATTCCATTGCACACCTTTGTGGTAGTACCTTCGTTTGCTTACCAGATATTGTATTTGAGTAGTGATATAAAACCTTGCGTGAAGTTTCTACAAATATTGTAACCAATTATGAATTATATGATGGTGCTGTCCAACCTTGGAATTAGGCTGAGCGTCATAGAAGCCTACCATTTCCCATAGTAAGCTCTCACGATTTCTCTTTGATCACTGTGGATGTAAACATTGCTTTCCTGTATGATTGTAAGTTTATCTGTCCACAGGATATATCGTAGGTTGAAATAAGCTTAAAGTTAAAAATTTTGCATGCAATCTATTCGAATACCATTGCATAACACGTTACAAATGTGAAGAATATTATAAAAACATTAATTTGTGTAAATTTCTCATTATTTACATATAAGTCGAATGCAAAATTTCGTTCCTATTACTGAAATAGTTAAATAGTAAAGGAAATATAGTTTTAATGTCATAATCCTATACACTCATGCAGTGTGGCGTATCAACCGAATAATATTATATTCTACTGAATAATATCATAAATATAGGCAAATATGTTTTTATATAATTACATATTTGTAATGAATGTATAGTTTTGAAAGGTATCGCATGCGAGCGAAAACCTGGCCAAAAGTACCATTCCAAAAAATAAACTTTCTTAACGTTATTAAAATAATCTCATATTATCATCCCAAGTTAAAAATCCTTAATTACAATGCAAGTTTCTTACGTCAGCTTCCAAGAACTGACTGAGAAGTTGGTTAAGTAACGTCTGTGTTACACCCTGTATTAAATGCATATTTTAGGTGTTCAATGCATAACTCTACATTCGTAAATAATGCAATAGCTATAAATGTTTAAATATTATAAATATAATACTTATTCATTTAAATAACAAAGCATGCAATAAAAGTACATAATATATATATATATATATATATATATATATATATATAATACAGGGTGTATATTATGTATGGAAACACCCAAATATATATCCTTTAATAATTTAAATATAAATTTGAAACCTCTTACAATCGTGATAGAGATTGGGCATCTACTTTTTGGAACAATGTTTTGTTATGTCACACCAACGGGGGACGACGTCCTGCCGAGGGTATCGTGAATATTCTTAATGGAAGCCTATACCTTGTGATACATAATTTTAAAGGTAATAGCTTACTGAATTGAATGCCACAAACCGCATCTCAAGGGAATTATTCAGAAAATAGAGCATTTTTAGTATTGAAAATTTACTGATGTTCAACAATGTAATTTTAACATGGTTCTTGCCACAAAATGTGTTACACTAATTTTTTAGCATTTTTTTAAATGTTCAATTAAATAAAACAAAAAATGTCATTTTAAGCTGGTTCTATTAACACGAATTTGCCAGTTTTTATTACAGAACAATTATGGAAATACTTATGTTATTGATTTCTTATTACAAATAAAAAAATAATGTATGCTGTTAGAAAAGTCTTACAACAAACGTTTTTACCTGCATTAGGTGTCAAAGCAATTGTTCGAACTGTGTTCCTTTCTACGGTTTGACAATGAGCCAATCTTGTGTAAAATGATTCGACAGAGTTGCCTAACATTTCTTCAGTTATCAAAGCAATCTCCTCTATAATCCTGTTTTCTTAGGTCTTCCAAATTATGAGGCTTTCTTCTATAAACATGGGATTTTAAATGACCCCATAGGAAATAATCGATTGGTGACAAATCCGGAGATCTTGTAGGCCATTCGATTTCTCCTCTTCGGCCAATCCATTTATGAGGAAACCTTAAATCCAAATACTCTCTTACCTGTCTCCCATAATGGGGTGGAGCACCATCCTGCTGAAACCATACATTATCAAAGTATTCTCCTGATGCAATTTGAATAGCTGGGATTATTTCATTTTGGAGCATATTGTAGTAAAGTTCGGCATTTAAATTTCCATTGATGAAAAAGGGTCCAACAATTTTGTTACCTAAAATTCCACACCATACGTTCAGTTTTTGTGGTTGCTGTGAATGGGACTCAGTAATCCAATGTGGGTTTTCACTAGCCCCAGTAACGGCAATTGTGCCTGTTAAACATTGCCATTTAGGAAAAAAGTTGCCTCATCAGAAAATAGTATGTTGGTCAGAAAATCTCTATTGTCATCACATTTGCGCATCACAAGTTCACAAAACTCAACTCTTCTGTCGTAATCATCCTCACTTAACTGTTGGACTAAATGAACTTTAAATGGTTTGTATTTATTAATTTTCAAAATCTTACTCACAGACATAGGGTGCATATCATGTTGCTGTGCAGCTTTTCTGAGCGATGTATGTGGGTCTTCAATAAATGTTTGCAAAACATCTAGTGCATGTTCTTCAATCTGTTGCAGATTGTATCCTACCCGACTTTGGCCGATTACGTACACTCCCTGTCATTTCAAACCGCTCAATAGTTTTTGGATATTGTTGAAACACTTACGGGATTCCTTTCTGGGAAAGTGTCATTAAACAAATTACAAACTTCCCGATAAGATCTTTGACGATCGCCATATCCTCGCATCATCAACAGAGTAATTCGTTCTCTTTCAGACAATTCCATTAAAATGCCAAATAAAAACTGAACTACTGTAATTAGATAACTTGTTGACAGCAATGCTTCAGAGACACTGATTAACTCGACAGGAATGATATGACCTTTGTCCATTTGTAATTCCCAAGCTTAGACCTGGTCTAGTGAAAGCTCCATGCTCAAACAAACTGAAACCTGTAGACCAGATGATTAATAACACAATAATGTTTCTCATAGGCTAGTGACCTTTGTCTCTTTAAACCTTCCTGCTGACTGGAAAACACCAAGTACAGATTCATAAGTAATCAGAGAAAGTGACTCATAAGTTTTATTCATTGTAAATGTACTAATGAAACCAGCTTAAAAATAAAATTGTTTATTTTATTTTAATTGAACATTTAAAAAATGCTTAAAAAAATTTGTGTAAACACATTTTGTGGCAAGAACCATGTTAAAATTACATTGTTGAACATCAGTAAACTTTCAATACTAAAAATGGCTCTATTTTCTGATAGAATAATTCCTTTGAGATGCGGTTTGTGGCATTCAATTCAGTAAGCTATTACCTTTAAAATTATGTATCACAAGGTATAGGCTTCGATTAAGAATATTCACGATACCCTCGGCAGGACGACCCCCGTTGGCGTGACATAACAAAACATTGTTCCAAAAAGTAGAATGCCCAATCTCTATCACGATTGTAAGATGTTTCAAATTTATATTTAAATTATTAAAGGATATATTTGGGTGTTTCCAGACATAATATACACCCTGTATATATATATATATATATATACAGGGTGGAAAAAAAGTATGGAAACGCTTTCACTAATTTTGTATGGCTTTCACTTATACAAATTAAATTTTGTACATCACCACTTGTGTTAAGAACCCTAGTTTTTGAGTCCAGTCGGGGACATTTTATCTTTTCAGGGGGACGGCCCGTGAGGAGTCGGTCGAAAATCTTAAAATGTAAGCATAGGCCGAGTTTGGTATCAAATTAAAGGTCTAGTAAAGAGAAAACTCATTACCGCAAACCGCACTTAAAAAGGTTGAACCCTATCCAGAGTACGGGCCGTATGAATTTCATGACAAAGAAATTTTGTAATTTTGTCTTGTCTGTGAAGTAAACTAATTTACTTTCAGTAGTATGTTTTATGTCGGTTATGTAAAATTTGAAAAAACAATTTCCAAAAAAAAATTATTTTTTTTACCTCTACATTTGTTGGATAACAGTAAAATAGGGGTTTCCTGTCTTGTCTTCAAGAAACTGAGAGTATTCAATAATACCACCGTAACTCCTTATCAACATGAGGTCAAGGTCCAGTCCCTCCAGCCCTTTTATCTCAGGCAAACATAAACTGGTTTAGGCAATACAAACAGTACTGTCACAGCAAAACTCCACAGTTTTTGTATTTTTAATATCAGCTTGGTTTTTAGTCTAGTTATAATTTCGTCCACGTAAAATAAAGTTGAAAAGTCTTCACTAGAAGGTACTGCGATAGTTATAAATTTTTTTATTTAAGAGTTTACATTTTATTCTACTAGTTTTAAAAGCAATGTCACTTAGTGAGTTTGAGAGAGAATCACGCTGCTTATGATGCGTGGGTATGGATGTCTAGTTCGTCCCTATGAAGAAACAGCGCATTTGTTTAATGACACTTTTCTTGATAGACCCCCAATTAGTAAGTCAACAGTGTTTAAGACAGTAAAAAGATTTGAAGAAACTAGAACAGTCAAAGATCGCGAAAGAAGTGGCAGGCCTAAATCGGCAACAAATGAACAAAAATCTGTGGATGTACTCCAAACATAATTTGTTGAAAATCCCAGCACCTCGGCCAGAGTGGCTGCAGAAGATCTTGATATGAGCCATTACCTCAGTGTTGAATGTTTTACACAAAAACAAGTATCACCCTTTTAAAGTAACCCTAACCCAAGAACTTGCAGAGGATGATTTTGATCGAAGGACTGAATTTTGCGAAATAATGATGAGAAAGTGTGTGACGAAATTAAAAATTTTTTAAGTTCGATATTGTTTTCAGATGAAGCTACATTCCTTGTTAATGGACAAGTTAATAGGCATAATTGCCGTTACTGGGCCGACCATAATCCACACTGGATGATAGAAGGCCACACACAAAGGCCTCAGAAAGTGAATATGTGGGCTGGAATAATAAACAATAACATTGTAGGACCGTTTTGTGATAGATGGAAATCTAAACAGGCGGAAATTTATTTCAATATGTTGACAAATAAACATTTTGCCAGCAGTGCGTGCTCTTCTTGGGGCAAATTCTAATGCAGTAATGGTTTCAGCAAGATGGAGCACCGCCCCATTACTATTTGCGGATGCGCAATCTGTTAGATGAAGTGTTTCCTAACCGTTGGATTGGGTCGCAGGGGTTACCGTTGAGTGGCCGGCTAGGTCACCGGATCTTAATCCACTAGATTTCTTTTTGTGGGGCTTCTTAAAAGATAATGTGTATAAAAACTAAACCAGCCAACATTGAGGAGCTGACAAATCGTTTATTAGGAAGAAGCTAGAAGAATTACACCCGAGATGCTTCACAATGTGACTGCAGTAGGTTTTTATAATAGACTAGCTCATTGCCAACAAGTGTTCGGAGAGCATGTTTGAGCACCTCATTTAAAAAGGTATGGTTATTTTTTTGTAATACATAGATAATTTTTAATTTAATTCTTTTGGATAATTGTGTTCCATAAAGTGTCATTTTCAGTCAGAACAGTTTACTTGAGACTGTGAAATTGGCGGAGAAATAATAATTAATAAAACGTTACTTCTGAAATTCAAAACGGCCCGTACTCTGGATAGGGTTCAACCTTTTTAAGTGCGGTTTGCGGTAATGAGTTTCTCTCTTTATTAGGCCTTTAATTTGATACCAAAACTCGGCCTATGCTTACGTTTAAGGATTTTCGTCCGACTCCTCACGGGCCGTCCCCTGAAAAGATAAAATGTCCCCACTGGTCTCAAAAAAAACTAGGTTCTTAATACAAGTGGTGATGTACAAAATTTAATTTGTATAAGTGAAGCCATACAAAAATTAGTGAAAGCGTTTCCATACTTTTTTTCCACCCTGTATATATATATTATATATATATATATATATTATATATATATATATATTTATATATCTATATATAATTTCAATAAACATTGAATCGCAAAAAGTACTTGCTCCATTTTGTAAATCAAAAAAATGTAAGGTATTATTTAGTTAAAAAAAACTTTTTTTGCACATTTAGTAATACGAGATCCGATACTATTATCTTTTGTATATTAAAACTTGGTCAACACAAAATGTTTTATTACTACTTGCCACATTTAAAGCTCTTACTCGGATTAAAGTAAGTTACAATAGGAAAAACATGTTTGAGTCAAATAGTAAAATAATAGAAGTGTATAATCAACAGCCAGTTCTCTTTGTTGTTGCAGGGTTGTGTTAATTGATATAAACCCTTAGTTCAAGTTAGAGTATGGCAAGCTGGTAACGTTTATTGACCAAGCTTAGAGTAAAACATAAAAATGAGTATACAAGTGTATTTTACAAAGAACAATTTACAGATTTACATTTTCATAGGTCATCCTTTACATAAATTTAAAACCTGGGAAGTTTTGACTATGTCGGTAACAAATACTTGGCTGAAAAAGGCTAATTTAGTCTTTCCTCATCGTTGGGTCGCTGACAATTCTACTTTTTGCTGACAGTCAATTTCATCTTTGGAAGAAATATTTCATCACTTTTACGAAACTCAAGGCTGTTTGCTTATACTCGTAAATGTTTGGCCACTAGACCAGAAAATAAGTATAAATAATTCTTGCGGTTGTTTTATATAATTGTGCAAAAACGTTACTTGCATAGTGTAACTTGTGGACTTTTATTAAAGAAACATAATTATATGTACCTTACCGAAGTACACATCGAAATTTCTTATAATCCATGGAAAACAGCGGAAAGAAAATTTTCAGGGTATTTTTCGATATTATAAATTGCTTAATACTATATTCAAAATTCACCTCGGAAAACCAGCGAACAAGGAATACGATGTGAGGCCCATATAGAGGACCAGGACCAGGAAGTACAGTAAGTTATTTTTATCTTTTGCATATCGTAGTTTCTGCTCTCACTATCACGATATCTAAAGGGCGTAGTTTATATCCTAGTTTTCTGGATAATTTTCACAGCACAAATCACTTTCCCAGTGAATATATTATAGATATAAATAAATAACAACGTCTAAAAATATTAAAATAATAACTTAATTAATATTAAATAAAATTTTATGTTTTTCACTATTTTTACTACTTCTGTACCTTGCACTACGATTATTACTATGCAAAATAAACCCCACTGTAATTTCGCCGTAAAAGGTATGATATGTTGTCTGTTACATTTGGGTTTTGAGCTGTTTTTAATTTTTTATATACCTAAAGCGTGCATGCAGAATCGGCTTAATATTTTCTAAGGTGTTTAATAATATTATGAGTTTTGAATCTGAATTAGTTCATAGTACCATAGTATTGGGTACGAAAACAATTTTCTCAGCTATGTATCATAGATATCTTCCCTGTATTCTGTAGTAGCATAAACTTAGCATAAAGTTGAAAGTAGTTTATAATGGCTAATACTAAAATAGATTAACTAAATCATAGTTACTGCTATCACTGTGTCTTGGTATCCAAGTTGCGTAGTTTGCATCGTAGTTTTATCGACAATTTATTACAGAATAAGTCACATGACCAGTGCATATATTATGATTGTAAATAAATAAACAGCATATAAAAAGTAATAGCGTGAATAAAAGCAAACATAATTATATGATTGTTTATATTTTCATTACTTTTAGATCTCGCAATGGGATGATTACTACACAAAATAAATTCCACTGGAAACGTTCTCCGTAAAAGTTATGGTATGTTGGTTAAGTTTGCGCATTGGGCTGTGTTTAATTCCCCATGTACCTAAAGCGCGCATGCAGATTCGGCCTTAATGTTTTCCAAGATATGTAACGACCGCATGAATTTTTAATATGATTCATTACAGGTGATGGAAATCATAGAATTATTTATGAAAACAATTTTTTTACCTTTGTCTCACAGGTATCTGACCTGTATTCGCTAGGAGCATAAATACTAACATAACATAAAGCTGAAAGTAGTTTATAAAGACTAATATTAAAATAGACCATTTAATTATGTTTAAAATTATATAGCAATTTTAAATTACATTGTTATTTTTAAATACCAAAACGGTTTAGCAAAAAACAATAGTTTCATTTATTTTGTTAGGTACAACTCCCATTGTACACGAAACAAAAATCAGCAATATAATATAAAATCAGTTATAAATGAGCACTGGACATTTTCAAATCCTTAAAACTTTTCTCTTAAACTTAATTATAGTTTCCGTTTCATGACAAGAATTTTGCAATATAGCAACATTAATGCAATATAGCAAGATTAATTATAGAATAATAATGCAAAAGGTGTACTTGGCATATCTAGTGGGCACAATCTGCAGAAATAATTACCGTACTGTGCCCAGTAGGACACCTTCTACCATAGCTGAGTAATTTTGTCTCATCTTATCAACTCAAGGGCCCGAGTTCGGGATCTGGTTTCGTGCATGTTTTTTTCGTAAAGTAACAATAACCTTTACCTTTTCTGAAGTATTATTAAAAAAAACTTCTTCGTTAGTATTTTATTTTAAATAACAGCATCAATAGAAACCTAGAATTCAGTGCGAAAATCTAATTTTTTATGAATTCGTTCATACTTTTCTAGTTCAGGAAACTATAACGGTTCATATACAAAGGTATTTAGTTGAATCTTTAGTTAGTTCACTAATGGTGTAAACTAATAGAATTAAGATCAGTTTACTTTTAAACTGAAGGGTTCTAAAAAGTTTCAGGGTTACATTTCCTCACACAAAAACTCAAATAAATGTATTGAATATGTATGTTACATCTATGTCACATCTATGGAATTTTATTTCAAACGATATATAAGTGAAAAACAGTTTTTGAGCATGTATATTTACAGATACTAACAATAAGTATTCTTAAGATCTTGTTTTTCCAAGGTAAACTGGTTTATTTTCATTGAAGATGTGTACTGTTTCATTTACTCTAAAAAATTCAAAGAATTCTCTTAATGTTTTTATTCTACAACATCACAAAACCATCAGATATCTCTACCGCTGTAATCTTTATTTAAACATTTACCAACCATTTACCAACATTTACCGGTAAATGTATATTTCAACATAAAAATCATACTTTTGATGTTTTTCCCCTAATACCGCTACACCCAAATCCCGTCATGATCTACATTAGTCCTACTTAATTTATATCATATTTAAATTAGGATTATATAAGTATAAATTATTTAGAAGCGAAAATAAACTCTTAATATGATTATACTGGTATCAATTTTCTGTTACATAGTAAAAAGTGATTCTGTTCCTCTTCTTTAGATATATTAGTTCATTTAGCTGTCAGATAACGACATAATACAGTTATGTAAATATGTGTTTATTGAAATTATATATATATATATATATATATATATATATATAATATATATATATATATATATATATATATATATATAAATATATATATATATTAGGAATGCCTGATTAGATCAAAATACATTTAAATATTAAAATTTCCTCTTTGTCACTGATTTTAATGAAATTTTATCTTTCATGATCAAATATAATATATAGTTTTGGAGAATAATGTGTCAGCTAAACTTCTAAATCAAACTTTCTACCCTGCCGGTGTAAAACCATTGCCTGAATAACCCTAGCACACATCTTCGATAGAAATGTGAGTTATACAAACTGCAATCAGTACATATTTAAATTACAGAATCCAAAGACAGGGCTTCCAGTGGCACATTAGAATCTTGTCCCAAACACAAAAAAGTGCATATGAGCAAGTGTTTGTAATCAAAACAATGCTGTGTGTCTTCTTTGACGTTCAAGGAATCGTCCATTTTGAGTTTGTACCGCAAGGAAAAGCTTTAAACGCAGCCTTGATCCATAACGCAGATATGGTTGGAAGGGCTGGAAGGGCTGATTAAATGTGTATGTTGAGTTTAGCTCCAGTTCACCTTCCTCTTAATGCACCGTATAAAACCTGATGCTGTTGAAAATGTCTTAAAACTCGAGTCAGTTCGTCTAAAGGGATCCAAAAATAATCGGCGACGAAAAACGAAAAAAGTTAAAACGGAACCCACGCATCTTTTTGACACGTTCACAATATTGACTGCCTTCCTCACTCAACCATCCCTTCTCACCTTACCTGTGTAATGTTTGGAAGATTTTCTTGCACGTAAGATTTGCTTGTGTGGAGGAAGATTTATTTCACTTGCTGCATGTAAGAGGAAGGTAAACTAGAGCTAAACTCAAAACTCATAGAATCAACTCTTCCAAAAATAGCTGCGTTACTGTGTTTGATATTAGTTCGTGGCATTTGAACGAATTTGGCTGAGCGTTAGCAAATATTTTTGTTCTTACATGCAACCATGATGAAAACGATAAAATGGTGAATTAATAAACATGTCAACAAAATATATACTAACTATCATGTATAATTTTTAATGACACTTTTATTCATAGAGTAAACAGAAATTATAATGTATTGTGGTCAATGTTCAAAGTTACTGGTAATATATGTCATAATTTCACACATATCGTGTAGTAAGTACCTTCGCTTGTTCACAGAAATTGTATTAGAGTACTGCTGTAAAACTTTGCATGAGGTTTCTACATAGACAACAATGAATTATGTGATGGTACTCTCAAACCATGCAATTAGACTAAGCGTCATAGAAGCCTACCACTTAGTAAGTTAACACGATTTCTCTTTAGTCCCCGTGGATGTAAACATTTATTTCATGTATGATTGTATGTTTATCTGTCAACAAGATATCTCGAAAATGAATCGAGCTATAGAGTTGAAATTTGGCATGAAAACTCAGCGAAGCATAACACGTAACAACTGTGAAGAATATTATAAATTATTTTTGCTTATTTATTTTATTTAAAACGAGTCTGACTATATTGCTCCTCTCCTAAAGTTTTAAGGTACCATGCATAAAAAAATAAAGTCTATAGAGTATAGTGTCAGTGTTTAATACATTATTTCTGAGTATATAGAGTACTGAAATATTTAAAAATGAAAGGAATTATGAGTCTTATGCCATAACCCTATAAAGTCATCCAATGTGGTATATATATGCTGTTTGGGCAAAAAGGTGTTCAGTTCTGTCAACTCTAACTTTACAGCGGAGAAGGAAGAAGAAAAATACACACATTTGTATAAATGGTGTTTATTTCTCAAACACTTTAACTCTGTAAAAGTTGTGTCTTATAGTTTAAAAGGTGGTAATATCTGTCGTATTAAAAATATATTATAAACAAATATTTGTTTTTAAAGAAAATAAATAGACTTAAACTCCTTGAGATCTAAGTCTTAACACATTTTTACCTTAACTTTAAACCCCTATTGATCATATTTTAAAATCAAAAAGAAGTTATGTTAAGGTAAAAAAGAAATAAGTCTTAGATCATATTGATTTAAGTCCACTTATTTAACATAGAATATTAAATAGTTTGGCACAACTAAACACACATATAATTGAATGATTTCTTTTTATTATGACGTTTTTAACTGTTTTGATCAATATCTCCTAAGTCAGGGTCATTATTCTGAAACATTTCCAGTTTTAAAATTCCTATAGAAATCGTAAAAAGCTTGAGGGATTACATATAACAGGCACAGATAGTCTTTATTTTTGACCTGAGCTATTGGTAGAGAGTCATAATATGCTTTCTTCAGTTCTCCAATTGATTCAGAACGTTTTACCAACCTCTCTCTTAAACGAATAAACACTAAAATGTGTCATCATCCTCGACGTTTGCAAGTCTGGTGTTGGTAAACATTGTTGCAGATCAAATGAAAAACATTTTTATAATATCATTTTCAGTGGATTAAATGTTATACTTTTGTATTTTCTTCATAGGCTGAATCAGCTCATTCAGGGTGTTTCTTTTGAAATTTTTTAATTTTGTCCTTTTTTCTTCTCGGTCCGTAGCAGGAACAACGTTATTAACGTCTTACAAATTCCGATAGCATAACTTAGCTCTAGGCGGCTTGGTCTGTAGCAGGAGCAATTTATTGACGTCTTACAAACTCCGATAGCCTAACTTAGCTCCTCTGCCGGCGGCTCGGTCTGTAGCAGGAGCAAGTTATTGACGTCATATAAAACTCTGATAGTCCTACTTAACTCTAGGTGGCTCGGTCTGTAGCAGGAGGCCAAGTTATTGACGTCTTACAAACTCCGATAGCCTAACTTAGCTCTAGGCGGCTCGGTCTGTAGCAGGAACACGCTATTGACGTCATACAAACTCCGACAGACTAACTTATCTCATTACTTTCTCAATCTCAGTATCGGTTTCCACGCGGTTTTTTAGGGTGACTAATAAAGAAAAATTGATATTTATCTGTAATGAAAAATAAATACTGATTGAAATTAAATATAGTATTTGTAGACATTATATGAAACAAAACATTTTAAAGGCAAATTAGGTTCCTTGTATAAGGAAAATGGCGCCCAAAAAGTACATCAATTTTCATATCGTTTCGTTGCAGTAAGTGGCCATAGTGATATTCCTGGTATTTGCTATACGTTTTTTGGGAATTAATTGTTATCCACCCCCCACTAGAAAAACCATTTTCTCCGTTACATGTTGCTAATTTAGGTTATTCATTATGATATAGGTTAATTATATTATTCAAGTTTCAATAATATTTCAGTTTCAATAATTATGGAATATTTCAACTAACCATTATTTTTTAGATAGTTTCTGGACTGTAATTTCGCTTGTTTCCTCATCCTGTAACTAATGTTGTTATTTGAGTCCTTAAGAACCCTTCTCCATGTTATTGATTGAACATCAGCGCCATTGTGAGTCCTTTTAATACTTCCCTCCACAAATTTTCTCACACACGTTTAAAAACCATGGATCTAGGTGGATACGTTGACTGGAAGAGAGTTTGACTTACCGCTTGAGACTTTAGTCAGGCTGCGCGCCACCAACACGCTATAAATACCGACATTCCTGAGTTTGTTTGTTCAGGAATATTCAACAGTATAATTAGGCTCAAAGTAATCTATGAGAAAGTTTTTTGAAACATATTCCGTAACATATGGGCCTTATAAAAATAAACGAGCCAACATTTTTGATACCACAATAACGCACCAAGTATTGAGGGTCCCAGTACCATTTGGTTGGGCTACCTCACGCAATTCACAGTTAGGTTCACTGTATAATGCTCAGAACCCTCATGTTGTGTCGGGTCTCACATCTCTATTGTTTTGGGGTGGTTGTTTCTTCGCGCCTACAAAAATGGTGGAGGAAAAATATTCATCTTCGTGGCACGTTATCATTTCTCCCGGAACTTGAACAAAAAGGGTTTCAGCAAGCTTTGGGAGGGACAAGCTTGTCCATACCGGTAAAAAAGTAAACTAAACCACAAAACAACGTTGTTCAGATTAACTAGAAACAGGTTAATGACATAGGCTGGCTATTGTTACGTTATGTGGTTTGTTTATTAAACAAAAACAGATTCCAGGGCCACCAATAATAATAGACCGCCACATTAACATTTAAATTCTGATAGGAAAATTAACCACTTTTACGTGTACGGACGACAGGAGTGCTATAGGAAAACAATTGGTAGGGACACTTCTTGAATATCAAAAGGCAAATTCTAGGAGAACACCAAAACGGTTGCTTAATGGGTTTGAAAAGAACTGGTGGCAATTTTTCAAAATTCTCCCTACATGAAGAATTTTTTTTCAAATATTTTAAATCAATGCATAGATATTATAATTTTGTTATCATTTTACAATTCTTGATGTAAACATTGATTTTCCGCAGAAAGTATAAATATGAGGTTAGGTGGTGAATCTAAACGACGAACGTAAAATGCTCCAGAGCGGGTGAAAAACAGAATTATTTCACGAGGTAACATGGGCTGAATACAAAAAGTTAAAATGATTATGACAGCAATGCTAAACAATCATAAAACTATTATTAATTTGTTCTCTATGGTAATCTTTGTTAGAAATATTTTAGTCCAAAATTTGAAAATTTGAAAGCGCGATAAACAAATGCTACAAACGTTTTACGTTCCCGATTTTATTATACATTATACAGAATTCCAGCTGCACCCAAATTGTTCTTAAATTACCCTCCCAATAGATTGGATAGTCAGCTATAAAGAGTTGATATTAGAACAGTCAAGCAGTTTTTACCCCAATTTTAATGGGGCCGAAGAATGAATGAGCCAACCTCTGGTTCAAGATAGCCAGAGGTGAATTTTACTGGTTCCAAGCTGAGAGTGGATTATAGTAAAGGATGAGAGGATAGTGGAATCTTTTTCTTCAACTCATAGCGCTCTGCTGGTCCAGGCTCCATGACTGACAGCAGTGGTGAAATCCCTCCGTCTGGGAACACCATTCTTCGTCGTAGCGCTCTGCTTGATCCCAGGCTCCATGGCTTACAGGCAGTCGTTGAAAATCCCCTGTGTGTGGGACACCATTCTTCGTCGTAGCGCTCTGCTGATCCCAGGGGCTTCCATGGGCATGACAAGCCCCCTGTCTTCGTGAAATCTCCCTCGTGTGGACACACATTCTTCGTCGTAGCGCTCTCTGGCTGGTCCCAGGCTCTTATGGGCTGAACAGCAGTCGTGAAATCCCTCGTCTGGATACAAACCATTCATCGGTCGTAGCGCTTCTGATGGGTTCCCAGGCTCTAATGGCCTGAACACGCAGGTTGTGAAATCCCCTCGTATCTGTACCAACCATTCTTCGTCGTAGCGCTCTGCTGAATTACCAATGCTCACATGGGCTTACAGCAGTCGTGATATCCCTCCGTTCTGGTCACCATTCATCGTCCGTAGCGCTCTGCTGGTTCCAGGCTCCCATGGCTGACAGCAGTCGTGAAATCCCTCGACTGGGAACCACCATTCATCGTTCCGTAGCGCTCTGCTGGTTACCAGGCTCTATGGCTGACAGCAGTTGTGAATATCCCTCGTGCTGGACACCCATTCTTCGTCGTAGCGACTCTGCTGATCCCAGGCTCCAGGGCTTACAGCAGTCTGTGAAATCCTCTGTTGGTAACCTCATTTCAATTCGTTCGTTAGCGCTCTGCTCGGTCCCAGGCTCCTCTGGGCTGGACAGCAGTCGTGAAATCCTCGTGTGGACACCATTCTTCGTCGTAGCGCTCTGCTGGTCCCCAAGGCTCTATGGCTGACAGCAGTCGTTGTGAAATCCCTCGTCTTGCACACCCATTCATCGTCCGGTAGCGACTTTGCTAGAGTCCAAGGCTCTATGGGCCTGACAGCAGTTGTGTAAATTCCCCTCAGTCTCGTACTCACCATTTCTTCGTCGTTAGCGCTCTGCTGATCCCATGCGCTACATTGGCTTAACTGCAAGTCGTGAATATCCCTCGTCTGGTCACCATTCATTCGTCGTAGCGCTCTAGCTCGGATTCCAGGGCTCCATGGCTGACAGCAGTCGTGGTAAATCCCTCGTCTGGTAACCTATTTGCAATCGGTCGTAGCGCTCTGCTGGTACCCAGGGCTCCTTGGCTGCAACGAGCAGTGACGAAATTGTTTGTGTGTCAGGATTTTGATTTTGCAGTTGTATTTTTTTACATATGTGCAGCTGGATCTTTTACAAAATTTTGGTATAATGGAGTCGGTATGCATTAGTTTTGTAA